>NC_055683.1:38172982-38340385 GCF_017639745.1 Melanotaenia boesemani
TTTTGAACACAGGTGAGTGATTGTGTGTATCTCTATGTTGGTGTGGGTGCACAAAATGGGTGAAGTGGAGGTGTTTGTGTGTGTGGTTGTCTGGGATTGGAGACAGCGAAAGGCCACTGCCAGAGAGTGAAGGCCCCAGGATTCCATGGGCAGCAGTCCACCAGTCCCACCAGGCACCGCCCCCCCGTGCATGAGCATGGGACAGAACCCAGGGGCAAGCCCAAGGGCCACCCACCACTCCAGGAAAGGCCTGGCCCAACACCCAGGAGGGCAGGTCCAGTCCAGACAGCTGCCCAACACAGACCAGCGCCCATACCAGTGCCCCTGACCAGTTCCCCCATCCCGTCCCTCTAAAATTTGCACCCAACCCCAACCCATTCCCCCACCCCATTCTGTAACCCCAATCCCCCTCCCCGCCAGCCAACCTTTCCCTCCCACCTTCCCATCCACATCCATGCCCCTATCCCATTCTATTCAATCCATCTAATCCCAATCCATAATCTCATCCAGCACCCATGCTCCACCCCCCCACCAACCTCTGAGGGTAGTAAGTCCAAGCAAACCAGTGGGCAGGGAGCCCCAGACAGCCACACCAACAGACAACCATACACACCTCCATTTCATCCATTTTGTCCATCCACACCAACATCCAGATATATTCATCCCTCACCATTGTTCAAAATAGTCGCCCATACACACATACATTTACAGGGTTCCCAGGGGAACATTTAAGCGATGGCATGTACCCCACCCCCGACAGAAGCACAGTACCATGGGAACCTGGAGGGGCCACAGGCCCCCAGCAATACAGCCAGCCTGGACCCCAAGCCAGCAGATTAAACCATTCTCCACCCTGGGCAGTCCCCAGGAAACAGGGGAGTAGGAAGATTTTAAGATAGATTATAGAGGATGGAAAAGAGCTGATAAGATGAAGGGTTCTGGCTCATCTACTTCATCTGCTGGAAGCCCACCTGCTTCATCTAACAGAGATTTTCGAGCTGTTTGGTGACCCTGGGATAGACAAGACCAAACTGGGGTTTGTTTTGTATTCTGCAGCTTTAGAAATCAGTTGTAAAATATAACAAGGGTACATTGTTCAGAATTACTGTCCTCCAAAAGTCCCAAGATCTGAAGAAAGTCCTTCTGTTTGAAACAGACTGAGAAACTGTTGTAGACAAATGAATTACCAAGAATCTGGATGAGTGAAATTTAGCGAAGTTTATTACAAAAGAAAAATAAAGATTTGTACAAGGAGATGTACAGATGTTTTGTCTCCATACAACCCAGTGTCTCCTATGAGAACTACACTGTTCCCAGTCCAGGGTCAGATTTACTCAGGTCATCACTTTTACTTAGAAAAATACATAAGTATATACTCAGAAAAAGAAAATGCATAAAGATGGAAAAAAAATGGTTAAAAACTATAATGATTATAATGAGAATGTGTAAGAAATGTAATAAAGACTAATGAAGTGTACAATAAAAAAAATTAATAATAATGAATAATAAAAAATAATAAGGAAATTTGATTAAAAGAAAACCTGTTTGAGTGTTAATGACACAAAGCACAAAGAAAGTTCCCTAAAACAGTCAAGAACAGGGGTGTCAAACTCCGGTCCTCGAGGGCCAGCATCCTGCAGGTTTTCATTGTTCCCCTGACCTAAAGCACCTGACTGAAATTAATGGGTTATTGTGAAGAAGTTGACAAGAAGTTGGTGGATCCATTTGATTTTCTTTAGGTGTGTTGGAGCAAGGAAATAACTAAAACCTGCAGGATAGAGGCCCTTGAGGACTGGAGTTTGACAATCTTGGTCAAGAACCTGCATGATAATCACAGCAAAGGGTGAAAGTCACCAAGAAAGCATATGACCAGTAGAATAAGAGCTTCCATTTCTTGGGACAGTGTGATTGTGCGTGAATTTTTAAAGTTAGCAGTCAGTTTTACAGCTGCAGTTTACCATGCTTCATTATGCACCGCATCTTAGATTTAAGTTTTAGTGACTTTTTTAGTCATATTAAACATTTTTCAAAAGTCAGCTTTGGTTTTATTTCATGACCTGTGAGTTGAGTGCTTACATAAATGGGGGCTTGTCCGTGATCTCTTGTTTTTAGTGGAGACTTTTTTCCCTGTAGAGTTACTAAGTAATATCTTTAAGAGTTCATTAATTAAGCAAATTAGTGATTGCTGTAGCTGGTGTTCCCACTTGTATAAATGTGCTGCTTCTCCAGTGTAGCACGTCCTTAACTGCCATTTTCTGCCAGTGATCTGGTAATTGGCCTTAAAAGATTTTGAGTGGCGATTCCCAAACCTGCTCTTCTCCAGTCACCTTCTCTAGCTCTTTAGGGGAACACCAAAGCATTCCCAAGCCAGCCAAGTGAGATAATCTCTCCAGTACGTCCTGGGTCATGTTTTAGGCCTAGTGGGACATCTTGAAATCCATCCCAACTCAAGGCTCAAACAATGTTAAATAACTCCCTTTCAGTGTGGAAGAGCATCAACTCTAAGCTCCTTACTCTGTTCCTAAGGGTGAGGAGCTCAATCATACATAGGGAGGCCTACCCACTAAGGGTAGGTAAGGGTTTTTTTTTTTTTTTGCTTTATTGCCCCTTTATGTTTGGTTATTGTTCATTTTACTGTAGTGATTACTTTGAGTGAGGGTACTTGCATTTCTTAAGTCTCAAGCCTGTTGAACACTAGGTTAGTTTAGAAAGGTTTTGTTTACTCAAACAGTAAGAAATTGTGTATTTACTTACATGTAAATGTTATTATCTGTACTTTCTGCTGACTTGTTGTCTTCCAGGTAATGGTGTAGCTCCAGTTATGGCTGAAACATCTCCCACAGCACCCTCTGTGTCGCCCAAGCTTTATGCTAAGCCAGGAGGCCATATCGATGGCCATCCTCGCTTGGGCAGCCGGTCCGGCTCGATAGCGGCGGGCTCACCCAGGCCCTCGCTTACCCGCCAGCCCAGTGCAATCACAGAGTCTGCTGCGGATGGATCTAAGCCAAGAGACTACCTGATTCTCGCCATCTTGTCATGCTTCTGCCCGCTGGTGCCCCTCAACATCGTAGCTCTCACCTTCTCAGTGATGGTACGACCTCAGACTTTTTCTAATAGAAAGGCAATAAAAAATTTTCTAAAAGGTATTAAACCCTATGCCCCCCCCCCTTTTTTTTTTTTTATTAACCTGGTGATCATTTCAGCTGGATTGCATCTGGTGGTATAAATTTTTGCAATAACTCTTCTTTTTAGTCTTTTTTTTTTTTAATCCTGTCTTTTTTTCTTTCCTGCCGTTTTCACTCTGTTTTAGGCATCCTTTGGTGACCTTCACGACCAAAAATGTCCAGGCACAAAAACTGCTAGAATGGGAATGCAAAAGCATGAATGGTGTTAACTGGAATGACTGTAAGATTAAAATATGTAGTTTTAATGGAAGCCAATGGGACATTTTTGTCCGAAGGTCCCCAGAGGGAGTATCTCATAATAAATTAAAAATATTAATGATATCAAATCAATTTTACTCTTAATCTTTTGAAAAATATCCAAGACTCTAATCACCACCAAAGACACACCCCCTGATATTTATCATATAAAAAATAAGTTATGTTTGTAATATTTTTTTAGAATAATTAATTATTCCAATAATTAAACTGGCATTTAAAGGGTTAAAAGTCTTAAAATTATTCATTATGCAGTTTTGAGAAGGTCTGAAGTTGTTTAAGTGATTTATGAAAAGAAATGCTGAAATGATTGATTTATGGTTTTATAGTAGGTTTTTTTAGTATGTTTTTTTGTGTGTGTATGAAGATTTTTGTTACAGAGTTTCCCAGAGGAATTATCTGATACTACATAAAAAATTATGGCAATCAAATCAGTTTTGTTGATAATCTTTGACATATTCAAGACTCTAATCACTACCAAACACCCACCTCCAGATATTTAATATATTGAAAATAAATGTTTTTTTTTGTTTGTTTGTTTTTTTTTTTTTTAATAACAGTAATTCAAAAATAGTCATTTAAATGGTTAAAATCATACAAGTGATTGAAGATTTGGTCATTGTGAGCAGATCTGAAGTTTATGTAAAAATTGTAAAAACATCTTCATGTTTGTTGATTTTACAGCAGTTTGTATGTGTGTGGACACTTTTAGCCACAAAGGTCACCAGAGGGAGTAAATTTGAGGTGAACAAAATAAAGCATTATGGAATGTGAAGCTACTTATTTATGGAAGCTGGAAGCAACCTCATATTGGCTGATAAACTCAAAGCTGTAACATGTCATTGGCTTCTTTGGGTCAACAAGTCTTCAAACCTCTTCTTACATACAGTTTCACTTGACTGAGCAACATTTCTTCATCCTTTGCTTCTTCAGTCTCGAAACAGTCTGCAGCAAGGCAACGTGGATGGAGCTCGCCGTTTGGGCCGTAACGCCATGGTGCTGTCTATTGTCGCCATTTTAGGAGGAATTGCCATCATTGCTGCAGCCATCGCCCTCAACTGGGGATGTAAGTAGCATCTGAATTTATGCCCTTCGAGACTGATTTACAGTTTTTCCTCCAGAAGGGTCCTTTCTGTCCATCCAAAAACCCGACTCAGACTATGATTATGGAATTGTCTTGAAATCAATTTCTAATTTTCTAAATTTCTACAGGTTATAAAACCAGTCAAACTATGGTGAATCCTTGTGAAATTGTATCTTTTGTCTTTCCAGTAATATTAAAATCCTGATTAAAACCAGCCAGCAAGGTGAGACCATCTTCACAACTGCATCTAAACCAACACGCTACCGTTGAAGCACTACCGTTCTCCAGCACCTGCACCAGATGAAAAACAACTAAAATTCTGTTCCTGTTCTATGCTGTTGTTTGTTCCTGCACGATGATGAGCATGGTCTGCCTGACACTCTACCTCCAACCTCCAACACAAACTACCAACCCAATCCCGAGATCACAGCTAGAGAACAGGATCCTTCCCCAGATGCTCGTGTCAATCTGTGGTAGCAGCTTATCTCCTCTTCACAATGATTTCTTTCCCATCCGTGAACATGTGTTGTCATGGAAACTGACATTTGTCAGACATTTGTCTCCATGGAAAATTGGATTATTCTGGTTTCTAAATGACCGCAACGAAGTAAACTTGGGGTAACATGAGTTTACACTTTGTTGTCCAAAAATGTGGAACTCTGTCTCAGCTGAACTGAAACTAGAGGATGGTGCTGCTGTGATGCTTCATCGTGAACTGAGGATGAGCTGGGATTCTTACTGTAAGGGCCGGAAAAAAAAGGAAAACTGGGGGTTCTGCACTACAAGAAAATGGAGGATCTGTTTCTTCAGACAAAATGCAGCGATTGAGTCTTTTCCATCAGCTTCTGCAACTCAGCTGCATCATTTTGGTCATTTTGTTCTTTGATATATGACTAAGGTAAATCTTCAGCAGTTGTAACATTAAAATGTGTTTTTTTTTCTGTCCCGCTGTTTTTGGAGGCAGTGAACTAACTATGCTCACTCCACCGCTGCTTTTGCATTGTGAGCTGAGCTGCAGTAACTGATTCCAGGTCAGTTCCTCAGATTCAGCCATATTTAATTACTTTGTCTGACCACAGCGTCTCCACTTACCAGACATAAAGTGATGGGCAGATTCATATTATTCCGGGTGATCTCCAGGACTTCTATTAATTTGGACAGTTAGGGTTACATTTGCTCTGCACATCTTGACTTGCTCTGAGTGTTCCCGACGTGGATCAATTTTTTCCTGCTGATTGCTACTGTTCTCTCTGCAGCCTTTAACTTCAGCCTGCAGTTTCTTCATTGGCTTCATCTTTATTGGCTTTGGAGATACTTTAACAATGCACAAACAATCAAAGTTCCCTGTTAAATGTTTAAGCGCTTAAAAAGTCAAGATTTTCTAATTTGTTCTTTGGTTCCACTTTCAGAATCAGTACTCTAGTAACATACCTTCCAGAGAGCAGACATGTTTGGGCCAAATCCGGGCTCGTTTTGACCTTTATGGCTCAGTTGCAGCCCTGACAAGTGTTGTGTGGACCAGATGTCAGTTGTTGGCCTGGACGTGGATTATGGCAAACATTTTGTGGGCCAGAAGTGGTCCCAATACAGAAAGCCTTTCTTTTGCCAAAGTCTATGTGAGCCACATGGGGTGATCATGTTGCTGAGTTTTGGCAGCCACATTCACATTTAAATGCTGTAAGTCAAGGCCAAATTTGGGCCAAACCTTTTTTTCTATCTGGGCTGTCCCAAGAAAATTATGGTACTTATCACAAGATTTGTACCCACTCTAATAAAACTATGGTGTTTACAAAAAGTATGGTACCTGTCACAAGAAAGCTAAATTAGTTTTTTATTTTTGTGCCTAAATGGTTAAAAACCAGACTGAAACTTTAGAAAACCTGCTGCTTAAATAAGTCTGAGATGTTTCCTATACGTCAAGACAAGATTTTAGGCATCTGTAGGTGGATTTCCAACCAAATCTTCACAAAAATAACTAAAATGCTGAACAAAATGCACATATTCATCTGCTACTGTAATATGATAGTCTGTCACAAATCCTGCCATCCAGTGACCAAATTGGAGATAACAATGTCAAACATTGTTTACCCACTATCAAACAACAAACTGCATCTTTCAGTAATTTACAGTTGGAGGCGATCAAGTTCCAATATTACAATGCACCACTCAGTGAGATCAAAAAGGTTGTGTCCACGTTTGAGAACACAAGGTTTCAGTTACACAGAATAAAGTATTATAATCCAGACAACCACAAATATGATGTCCACATATGTGGATGCTGGTAGTAGGAAGTTAGTTTAGTTAAATTTCCAGTGTGTAAGTGCTGCTAAAACCAGGTCATTATTACTGCTGGAACTCAGCCTCAGCAGAAGTTCATAGCCAAAGTTGATCTATAGTGTATATGTGCACACTGAACCTGCAGTAAACGGTGCAGTGGAGGATCCTGGTGCCTGATTCTGAAATAACATTTGTTTAATCCAAAAATCAGTGTCCCCCCCCCCCCCCCCAATCATCCTATTATAAAGCTGTGACATGCAGTACCTTTGTGCAGCTCTAGCTGTGATGTCTGACACAGAAAACATCTTGTCCTCGTTTCGGTGTGATGTTGTGCCGAACACCACAGATAAAAAGCAGCTGGGAGCCCAATTATGTTGAAGTGTGTGAACGCTAAGTCTCTGTGGCTGATTGTTGTGGGAAAACTTGGAGGAAATAAGCTGTTATGAATATAAATTGTCTCCTACAACCTGTGCATGTTTACAGTATTTACTACAGAATGCTTTTACATACGATTGTAGCCTCATTTAGCAGCTAAGCTAACTGAGCAACACTTTGTAAATAAAAAGTAGAACAGAAAAAGATCCCCTTTTTGATTTGTCATGAAAGACGTTAAATTTCAACTTTGTACCAATCAGAGAGCAGAGGAGGAGGTCAGGCTCTGAGGTGGAGGAGGTTTTCTGATGATGCTGCAATCGTGTTGTACGTGAGAAAATACTGAGTTGGTTGTTAATGAAGACTGAGACGCTGTGCAATATTTTTACTATATATGGTTCTAATCCCTCAAATAGATGTTTATTTCAATGGTACAAGACGTAGTCACAAAACACTGATACAACATGAACGCAGTGACCTCACTCCACCCACTCCTCTGCTATATGTAGCATGCCTCTCTAATAACCACATTATGCAAAACCAGAAAAAGTCAAATAAAAAAGCTGCAGCTCGTGTTGGTACATATCTTTTCTGAGTTTTGGCCTTGGTTGTGCACTTGCTGTGTACTTGTTTTGTACTTGTTTTGTACTTGTTTTGCATAGACTGTGCTTGTGCTACCTCTCAGAGTTGCCTCCAGTGTTTGATCCACCTCAGTGATGACTGTTAAATCTGCTTCAGTTTGCTGTTTCACTGCTGACTTTATAAACACAACATGAATGTTCAGGTTTGAATGAGCACATTCACAGAAATAACTACTGTTATTCATCTCTGGGTCAACCGGCACAAGTTGTGTAAATAGAATAAGCATTAAAGTATGTTTTCAAAAAGAGAAGCTATTTTCAGTGCTTAGAAATGAGAAGTCCTGAGGAAGGTTCTGGAAACAGCATGTCTTTATTTATGATTATGACAGTAATATTTGAACAAAAGGCTAAGTTTATATCAGGAACCTGGACTGCATGTTCTCCATCTCTGTGTTTGCTTTGCTGCAAGTTTAGGTTACAGATTAACATGTGAGTAAGACCACTACAGACCACTATAATACAGGTATAAGTGCTTCTGGACCACAGGGACGTTTTCAAAGTTTTAATAAATGAGAGAAAAAAAATACTTCTTGTTGAATGAGTTCTACTGATTGAAGTAAGTAAAACTGCTTTTATAGTCTTCTTTTTTTTCTTTTGTTTTTGCTCCTACTTTAACATTTACTGTAACCCAAGTTCTTAACAGAGTGTAAAATAACTGACAAAGTTTCATTATAACTTATGTTTACATGTAACCATGGCAACCTGTAAAACGGCATTCATAACAGTGACGAGGGCATGGTAAAAAGAATGTATTTCAGTTAAAATAGTTGATTATTTTCTAACTAGACTGAAGTGATAGTTTTGTTTAAACCCTACCTGGAGATAAACTTTAATTGTAACTTGTGTTAACATAAGTTAAATGGTTATGATCGCATGGTAAAAAGAATGTATTTTCACTCAAATTGTGATAATTTCTTTAACTCAGTTTAACAGGAATTTTGTGTTTAAACCCCATCAGGAGGTGAATTGTTCGGTAAGTTGTCGTGTTACTGACATATCATACGTTAGTCTTGTTTTCACATCTCACAAACATTTATAGTGGAAAGTACTGCTGACTGCTTTCAGTGCTAATGTTATTTGGACTGGTGATTGGTCCAGATAAAGTTAGCATATTTTAATTTAACCCAGTTTCATGACCAAATTAATTTCTACCTAAATTCTTTTCCAAAGTTTCATAGTAACGTCTTGCATTTACATGTAACCATAGCAACCTGTAAAATGGTGTCTATAATGGTGGTAATAGCATTGTAAAAAGAATGTATTTTAGCTGAAATCGCGATTGTTTTCTGACTTAAAAGCAAAACAGGAAGAAAAAAGTTTCATATTAACTTGTGTTTAGATGTAACCATGGCTACCCGTAAAATGGTATCCATAACGGTAGCAATCATAAAAGAATTTATTTTAGCTCAATGAATATTTTCTGTCTCTACCAAAGCTTTATTTTTTATTTTAAGCCCACCAGGAAGTGGTTAAATGCTTAAAGTTGTTGTGTTACAGACACTACGTATGTTAGTCTCGATTTTGCACCTCATGAACACCCGTAACGGAGCTAAAGCGGTTTATATTCATACATCACATTTTCTTTTTTTTTATGTTTAATGTTTAATTCAGACAGGTCAAATTCTTTTCACCAAAACGTACATATAGATATCTAACAATATAACTGAACCCAATTGACATGTCTGAAAAGGGGTAGGAAGAAGTAAAACAGAGGGCAAAGGGCAGTGTCAAGTACAATAAAAATATTTATAACTAACTTAAAGATTATTTAAAAGTAATGTGGTAATCTGAGACGTTTCCACAACCACCTGTAGAGCTGAAGTGGACATCTAATTATATAATAACATCTAATACGCACTAAACTATATTTGCTGGTAAACTAAAGAACTGGAGAAATGTTTTAGAGAAAAACAGCTGATTTATTTCAACAAATCCTAATTTAAACCGTTTGGATCATGCTGGAATGTTCGTAGTTAAAAATAGTTAATCCTAAATGTTTGCATCATCAATAGGGATTTACTCAATGTTTATTAGAGAAAATTCTCTCCTGCTGGGCTGATTTGTAGAAACAGTTTTCTTTTTAATTTATTATGGATTTAACGTTTGAATGCATAAACCTCCTGAAGGACTTCTCATTTCAGTGAAGATTGTGCAGGAGACAGATATTTTTATGTTTTATTCTTTCCAACAAAACTGTTAGTTTCACAAAAGAAGGAAAAACATCTCTGTATTCTGCAGAAGTCTGTAGTTGCTGTATAGATGGTGTGTTTACTGACCGATGCTTCATTTGATGCTGTTTAAGTTGCACCAGTTATTGTTTCCATCTTTTTGTAAATGTTTTTCTGATCTTTGTATTTTTATATTTCTCTTCTCTTTCTCTGAGCCGTTTTGTATTTAACCTCCTGTTTGTAACTCAGTATAACGGCTTCCTGCTTGCTTTTCTTTCCAACATCGTGGTGTGGGGATGCTGTAAGCATGAGCGTCGGCCTCGTATCGACTGTTGTTTCCTGACACGGACTCTCTTTGTGCCTGTGCATGCCTTAAACTGACCGCTTTATGGAGCATACTGAATGAATCTGTGTACACTAAACATTTATCAGAGACACTGTAGATCTTCATTGCCGTTGAGTGTTTGATCATGTTTAAGGGAATAAATCCCAGTTAAATACGAGCTCCTCTGACTCCACAGGCTCATCAATCCACCAACACCTTTACTGGCAGCAGTGCTGGACATGATCCAGCAGAGAATAAATCTACATTCACATCCTCTCCGTCTTCAGTGGACATATCAAGGACAACACACTGCTTTCACTCCAATTGTAAAAATAATAAGTGTGAAAACAAACATCTGACAGTGTCGTCTTCTTCCCCTGTCAGTGAAAACACCTAGCTACCACTGAATTAATGTTTTTCAGCATTTGTTTGAAATTCTTTAAAGAAATCCAAAACGGTGGACATTATCCACCAGATGTTCAGTCCAAACATCCAAAAATGAATGAAATTAGCGTGAATTTTACTCAGTGTTATCTATTGGGAGGTGTTTCCCGTGGTGACCTAGTGGTCCCCAGTCCATATTCCGCACAGATGTTTCTGTTATGGCATTCCGTGCATTCTTTGCCTGCCAGCATCTTGCACCCTGCTGTGAGGTTCTGGACTGTTTCAGGGGGCTCTTTGTACAGCCTGCACCTGGGGTCCTGCCTGATGTGGTAGATCTGGGTTTCAGTTATCCTGGTACTCAAGGCTTGCTCCTGTGCTGCCACGATTAGTGCCTCTGTGCTGTCCTTCAGTCCAGCCCTCTTTAGGCATTGGTAGGACTTGTTCATATCTGCCACTCAGCTATCTGTCGGTGGTACATCCCATGCAGGGGTTTGTCCTCCCATGATGGTTCCTCCATTTCATTCTCCTCCAGGTTTCATTGTCTGAGACACTCACTCAGTGCTTCATGCCTTGGGGCCATCTTCCTGTTGTAGGTAGGAACTTGGATGTTTCATTTTGGATAGTGGTCCTGATGCTCACTAGTCCTCAGCCTCCCTCTTTGTGCTTTTGCAGCTGGTGTTTTGCTGCTCTGATACCTTTACCGATACCTTTCTGTGTCCCTGTCATGAATTGGATCCATGTGCCCACTCATCTTAACCGCTATGATGCCCGGCAGGAGCTTCCATACTGAGGAGAGACGGGTTATTGGCTGATAGTTGGATGTGACTGCTCCCATGTGATCTTTCAGAATCTTGACTTTCCGTCCCTTGGTCAGCTATTCAGGGTGGGTGGGTCCCATCCAGGGTGGGTGGGTCCCATCCCTCAAGCAGTTGGTTCTTTTGTGCCGTTAGGTGCTCATGAAGTTAGCGTCTTTAACCAGTAGGTGTGGATCATGTCCGGGCCAGGCGATGTCCAGTTCTTCATACCTGAGTCTTTTTTAGATGTTAACCTGCGTCACGTACTGGCTCTTCAGTACCTGATGTAGACCTTATTTGACCGGATTTGTCTGAACCGGTATGTTTTATCTCCCAATTTTAAGATAACTTATGTTCTAATTTTATTTAAATTTGCAGGGTCACTTTTTAACCTATTTGCATTTCTGCATTTAATCATGAAAAGAGGAGAAGAGGGGGTTGTGGAAATAATCGGGGCGTCAGAGTTTTGAACCAGTTGTAGTTTATGGAGGAACTTGTCAGGTAAACCAAAAAGAAGACCAGATGTAACCAGGGTTTGGACCAGAACACCAGTAGTGGGTGTGAGAGATGGATGTAGACGGGAGATGTGATGTTCTCCATGTCTTCCCCATACTTTGGCCCTACCATACAACCTGAGGCACAGTGGTTCTCAAACTGGGGGGCGGGGCCAGTTCATTCCTCCAAAGGGGGGCATGGTAGAAAACGTTTGAGAACCACTGCCTTAGCCGGTCCAGAATCACCTAGGGAACCAGACGCTCCAAACATGAGTCAACAGGCTGAGAAAATCTGGACAGTTTTTCATGGGAACAACCCACATACTCAACTCTGCTGCTCATCCCACACATGTGTTTTCCTCACAATTTTAGGTCTATTTAAAACAGAAATAAACAGACCTTCAATAAGTATCAGATTCATTATCAAGAAGTATAAATAATCAAACTGTGTTGCTGCAGGAAACTGGTTAAGCGAAACGTATTGAACTTATTTTTCTCATAACCTCGACTGATTTTTTTCTTTTAACTATAAAATCATATATTGTTCATCTGTTACATCATAAAAAACTGGTTCTAACCAACAACCAGCTAAAATCCTCCAACTGATCCAGGTTCACACTAGAATAAGTCATGCAAAATATCAGATTTCTGACTGTTTCTCTTTTTAATGACATGGGCCAAGCAAAAGAAAGAAAATATGAAGTAGAATAAAATAACCCCCCGAAAAAAGTTTTGTTTCTTTTTACATTTGATTTGATGACAAGAAGAAAATCAGGAGACACGACGAGACATCAGTCTTAATTTCATGCAACCTGTTTCTAGGACAAGAGAGCTGGTTGTCACGGCAACTGTCGGCCAGGGAGTGAAATGCTAGGACGTGTGGGGGAAGGGGGGTGGGGGTCTGGTTCCTCGGTACTAATAAAAACGCTCTGTCTCCATCTCAGTGAGTTTCATTTGAATTTTAGATTCTTTTAAATAATTAAGAGATACTGTGGTCGCCGAGGCTACGTGAGGTGGGATAGAGAGGAAGGCAGAGGCTTGTGAAAAGAGTTTAAATGTTATCGAGGCTTGGTTAAGAAGAACACAGGCATCTCTGGGAGTCTGCAGGAGGGGAAACTAGACTCAGAAAAGATGAATATAGATGGAGGCTGGAGGAGGTGGAGGTAGTGTGTCATAATGCAGCTGACAGGAGGAAGAGGAGGATGGGTGGATACGAGATGAAGACTGTAACAGAGAACATCAGCTAACTGTAAACACTACGCAAAGGGAAACACTCTAAAAACAGCTGAAATATGTTCATCAGAAGGAAAGAAAAATACATCTTTATTCATTTGACATAAAACTTTGTTTTCAGAGTATAACATATAAATTATATAAATCAGACTAAATCTTACCCAAAAATTACCCAAATTTCCCTGAGGGCTCTCCGAAGGGATTAATAAAGTATTTCTATTCTATTCTATTCTATTCTAAATCTGAAAATCACATAAAAACAGCAACAAATACTATCAATAAAAAGGTTCAAAGACGATCAGGATAAAAACTGAATAAAAACCTGACACTTAAAAACGAATATTAAAAAATAAAATAAATGCGGGTGAATGCATAAAACCAGGAGAAAAAACATCTGTTTTTAATCTGTAACCAGAGATTAGAAAGACTTCATGTAGCGGAAGACTGTTCAGAAGACCTCAATGACTTTGGAGCTAAAGCATGAAAGACTTCAAAAACAAATAAAAACCAGTCCTGGATCTCTAACCATTGCAGTTCAGCCATGATCAGACTAATGTGACACCTTTTTATTCAAAGTCTGGAAAGTTTGGACTAAGTTGGTGGGTCACTGCTTTGTGCTGCCACATCTTTGCAGCTCGTTTTAATTTAGTTGAAGGAAATTTCTTGCCAATCAAACTATGATGTCATCAAGGCAGAAAAATACTCCAATTGGTGAAAGATCTACAGATGAAGACTTTCAGGAACAAAGCTGCAGCATTTTATGTAAATTAAAGGGACCCTAATAAAGAGCCTTGTGGGATTCCACATTTAAACGGGGCCCGGCAGGATCATTTTCACTCATTTAATTCTTAGATTAGCTTTTTACTCATCAGATTTAAGTAGATTTCTCATAATTAGTGAGATTCTTCTGTGGGTTGAGTGTTCCAACAAGAAAGTTTAGGGGAAGTGTTTTCTAGAGACTGACATTTGTTTTAGGAATCCCATAGGTCACGGGATTCCCGCGGGATTCCCATGTGATCGGAGTCAATTTTACTATTAATCACATTTTTGGGACGGCACAGGATAAAAAGTTAACAGGAGCAGACGGGAGCGGGAACCAAACAGGGAAAAAAAAAAAAAAAAGGCAGGCGTTGCCATTTTGTAGTTTTTGCTCAATACACCTACACTGTAACCTAGTATAAAAAGAACTGCTTTCCGGCCAGAATTGAAATAAGAAAAGAAATGGAGTCAGCAAACATCCGCGGAGAAACCGTTATGGCAAACAATGATTTA
This sequence comes from Melanotaenia boesemani, assembly GCF_017639745.1. Lineage (NCBI taxonomy): Eukaryota > Metazoa > Chordata > Actinopteri > Atheriniformes > Melanotaeniidae > Melanotaenia > Melanotaenia boesemani. Next base: position 38,187,467 of record NC_055683.1, read on the forward strand.
TAATGCAAAGTTAGAAGTAATGACGTCTCCATTAGGTTGGCAGAACTGGTTAGAAAAGGCGGACATATTAATAACTTTACGAGAGTCAAGTGCGACGGTTTTTAACACAATGTATGCCGCTTGTAAAACATGTTTAGTTAATGACATTTAGAAATGAGTGAAATACAACTTTATATGTTCTGTTTGGGTTTGTTTGACTTTGGTAGACATGCTGTGAACCATGTACTGTTTTATTGTTGTTCCCTTTTTTTCATTGTAACTGACCTCTAAATAAAAGCTGGAAACACTTAGCAGCTGGCCTAAAAAAGAAGCATGAGAACATTTAATCAAAATCAATGTATTGCCTTTAGACTAAATAAATTTTAAAAAATGGGAGCGGGATGGGATCAGGAGTAATTTTATTGTCGTCTTTCATTTCATCATAGTTTATATTCCTTCTTCATCCACTTCAAGCTCCACCTGCCTGTTAACCTGCCTGTGCTCAGCTGGAGAAAAGTGGTTGGGTCATTACAGACTGGAATTAATCTTTCAAGGTAAAGTTATTTTTAAATAAAATAAAATCTGTAAACTTAAGTCAAGGGAAAACCCAATCCAACCTCCAAAGAAACATTACCTGCATCCATAAACAGCTAGTAATTATAACAGGCATCAAAATCTGGTCCATCACAGCTGCACTGGATGAATGCCTGCAGCATAGTTAAAGCATCACTCCACCCACTGCCGGTGTGGGGTGATCAGGGCGCGGAGAGTGGGTGGGTCGGGAGGCACAGGAAGAAATGATTGAAGGACAGCAGCTGAGTTCACTGGCAACATACAAAGCTGCTACGCTACAGAGCAGTCTTTCAGGTGGAAGACTTTTCCCCTCCTGAATCTCCTCAGCTACACATGAACAAGGTGGTCCTGAAGCATATCAGTCTGATCCGTTAGCGCTCTTATGCTGGTTTGTCAGCAGCTCTTGAAAGCTGTGGAAACTCGCTGCAGGTTGTGGCAGCTGCAGGAAGTGTCCCTGGAAGTTGCTGCTGCTCCGATTTGAGCTGCTGTCTGTCCTCAGATGAGGATCAGCAGGTAAAGAATAAAGTCCGGTGTTACTTTTACACCCCTCAAAAGCACATATCCATCCCATTGCAGGAATATTTCATCAGAAACTCTGTGAAAGACCAGAAGTCTGAAACTAGCAGATCTGCACCAGATAAGTTTACATCCCTTCATACTCGTTGGTGGGCGTGGTTTTCTATGCCTGCAAGGTGAGGACCAGCCTACCTGCATCTGGAGGGAGGGGCTGTGGGGTTTTTTAAATTTTCTTGTAACAGAGAAACACAAAGTATGGCTCTACATCACAAAAAACCAAACCTGGTTGACCCTGTAGGGGGCGTTATGAGACATGTTTCAACCACAAAATCCTGTTTTTTTAAGAAATGAAAAAATTGTTTTCATCACAATTAAGTAATACTATGTTGTTTACAGCTCAAACACATTTTAGGGTGCACTACCCTTTTAAACAATGGTGGACCAGCTGGACAGAGACAGAAAGACAAACACAAAAAGTCAAATGAGAGTTTTATTGATCATATGCAGCTAAAGCTGGGGGGGGGGGGGGGGGGCATTCTGGCAGAGACCTCTGAAGACGAAACTGGTGAATCCATCGGTGAGTACTGGGAAATCTATTCAAAGGTAAATAAGATCTGGTTGTGATGGTGAGGTGAAAGAAAGAGAACCTTTAAGGCAAGAGGGCGGTGATGTTACGTCACAGCCGCCCCAAAACCTGCGTCAAGCAAAGGATGAAGCACGCATCGTTTTATCATGTGACCAAAAACAAACAAGGCTCCACTTCTCTGAAATCACACGACGGGCTCGATGAATGATTGAGTTGCTGAAAAAGCTGCGAGGAATACAGGAAGTGATCTGGGTGATGTAGAGGACCAATACGTGCAGGACTGACTACACCGACTCGAAAAGAGCGCCACCAAAAAAAGCAAAGGACATCAGTAGTTTAGGAGCATTTTGACATGACATCTCCCAAAAATAAATAAACAAATAGACTACATGTAAAACTTCGACATAATTTATTTATAAGTCATGATTGATACATTAATAAATTGATATACTACCACAATAAGCACAGATTAATTTAATCTAAATTTACAATACAAAATATGGAAATTCTGACATGCTTACAGATCCACTGGACTGTAGCGCACATGTAACATCATAGGACTGCAGTACATCAGATAACCAGCAGATGGCGGTACTTTCACATGAGCTGCGAAACTGGGCTTCAATAACGAAGCATCTGGCCAGAAAGACAACACATTCACGGGGCTTCATCACACCATCACTAACCAGAGGATGGTGACTGGTGGTAGATCATTTCCAACAGCTTGAGGAGGAACAAAAAATCCAAATAAAATCCTGACTGATGATCTCAGGAGAAGGTGGACAACATCAGTGACATAAGCTTTTTTTTTCCAAGAGTTGAAACATAACAGATTTGGTTATACAGTACCACTGGAAGGCAGACGAGCAGATCCAGGCTTTAAAGGAGGCGCCGATCAGTCGTCCCAGCTGAGCTGCATGAGCTCAATCAGCACTTGGAAGTATGGCTGGACGATACAGCAAATTCTGGTATCGTTCAACTGAGTAACAACATGATGTCATAGCAGAGCGACGCCTTGCTAGCATTGCAATGAAGAAGAATAGAACCCAGAACCAAAGGAGGAGAAGGGTGGACATCCAGCGGGTTGTCTTCTTACTTCTTATCATGCAGCTTTAAACAATAAATCCACCGAATATTTAAACATGGATCTCCTGCTTTGTTCTTCTTGCTGAGTCACACAGGAAGTGATGATTTTTTCCACCAATCAGTGGACTGCAGTGTGTCAAGCTCCACCCTTTAGGGTCGAATCGGTAAAAATGGGACCCAAAAAAGTAGGTTGGTTTAGGTCAGAAATTCTGGCTCCCTTTCTAGTTTTTACCAGTGGAACCGAAAAAACTTTTGTTCCAAGACGAACCCGTTGGTGGAAACAGAGCTTTAGCACCAACATCTCACGGTTAAACCACCACAGCCTACCTGAGTATTGTTGCTGACCATGTCCATCACTTTATGACCACAGTGTAGCATCTTCTGATGCTACTTCCAGCAGGATAATGCACCATGTCACAAAGCTCAGATCATCTCCACCTGCTTTCTAGAACATGACAATGAGTTCACTGAACTCCAACGGCCTCCACAGTCACCAGATCTACAGCTTAATCTATCACACCAAGAATTAAAGCAGTTCTGGAGGAAAAAGGGGGTCCGACCTGGTACTAGAAGGTGGCTGGTGAGTGGATGTTCTATATTTTGGTGTGTTAATATGTGCAGATGTGGGAAGTGTGTTAAAATGCCAGCAGAACACAAACAAATGGCAGTTTTTTCTTATAGACTAAGGTTCAGATTTGTGTCCTTTACTGTTGGAACGATCTTGACTTTCAGCTTCAGTCTTCCTGTACAACCAGCATCGTACTCAACCTCATGTGTTAACCTGTCATCAGGGAAGTCTGATGAACAAATCTAAACATTTTCCTGTCAGGAAAAACAACCTGCATCCTCTCATCTTAGATCTTTCAGTCTTTTTGGAGGCTGAAAACAACAACAAAGTGCAGAGCTATGAGAAGTGGATGGATGATTACTTGTTCTATGTGGTGCAAAACTTACACTTCTAAAATGGTTGTGGTGGAGGACGTGCGCACTCTAGCTGCACTGCCTGTGTTACAGGCCTCCGATGGGTCCTACATTTTCACAGGAGAAAACACAGACGCGTGAACTGTGGTCTGTCAGCAGGCAGGCTCTGCTCTCATTAAGACAATCATATGATTTCATAGATTTCCAACTCCAATTTTAGCTTTGTAGATCATTCTATATAAAACAAATAAACATCTTTGCACAGAGTATACTGTCTTTTTAAATTTTTTTACTTAAACAGATTACAACTTTTATCACAAAATCTCATGTTGTAATTAACCTGCACCACTTTACCATTTCCTGAACAGTTTATAAAAACACACTAAACATCTGTACACATATCTGTTAAAAGTAAACATATCAATACAGTCTGCAAGAAGATAAACTGGGAATCATTAAAAAAAACTTATGGTACCTCATCAGCATATGGTATTTCCATAAAAAACTTTACGCTGGGAGCCAGGCTTGCAGTGAAGCTAAATTGAACATGCTAAGGTCCACCATCTTTCTCAATACACGTGTTAAGTAAATACAGCTCCACGATGCCAGAAGCTATTGGAATTTTTTCCAACCAAAAACAATGAAGTTTAGACAGCAACAGTACTGAATCTAGTAGAGAAGGAGTTTATGTAACTTTATGGGGTATCTGAGTCGGAAAAACTCGTGTTACTAACCTGTATTTTAGCAGGAAAGAGAAGATGGATGAGCTGTGGTCTGCTGGCAGGCTCTGGTCTGAGCACAGGGCCCCTCCCAGCAGACGACCACACCCAGCACTCACCTTGGGAGGAGCTCCCTCTGCTGGCGAACCATAGCTATTACACTTACAACCAAAATGTAAAATAAGTCTCACATGCTGAAAAATTCCACTTTTCTCTCCCGAGCCATCATGCAAATGATGTGATGAATATGTATCGTAGGCTTCCACCTGACATTTATAGCCACCATGTGGGCTATAAACGTCCGCTTTAGAGTTGATTCGGATTTATAAACAGAAACAGGCGTAGGACGTGCATGCGCACGCTTTTATAAATCTGAAAGTTGAAGTGCGCTGCATTTCCTTTTTGCACCTTTTCCACCTGTAATTTACTTTGCTACGCACAGTTTTATAAATGATACCTTTGGTGTCTACTGGATAAATCTAGTCCTTTCTGCTTAAAAACAGTAAAACGTGTGCATATCTCTTTAGGTTTGGATTGTGCTAAAGACAATAGTACAGCATTTTAACTCTGCAGCTATACGAGAAAACATGGGGAAAAACATGTCATGGACCCTTTAAAAGAAGCAGGAAATGATCTGCAGCTTTTAGTTTAAATGATCAAAAAAGAAACCATCTAAAATGTGTGTGTGCTGCCTACTGCTGACAGGAGATGAGTGTGAAGATTGTTTTGGCTTCATCTGCTCCAGCCGGACCTCAGCTTATTATCTGTCAGCAGAGTGAAAGGAGATGCTCTGACATACAGCTGCAACAAAACCTGATGATGGACAGACTGCAGGAAAACATACTGCTGCCAGAAACTCACAGAAAGATGATTTTCACTCATCAACCTCACATGAAAAAAAAGCTCCATCTCTTAGTTTTCAGGTTTTATTTATCGGAACATCATAAAAAAATCTTTAGCAGGCCAAAGAATCAGCTTAATTCCCTCTGGCACGGTTTACTGAACAGAAACTAAAAGTCAGAATCAGAGAAAAACTCTATCCATCCTTACAAGTAGAAAACAGACAGCTTTAAATCTTCTTGGAGTGGACGTCCCAGCAAGTTCAGACCATCAGCTCTACATCTCAGACTCTCCAGGCCTCAGTTAGCAGGTTAAATGTTAATGTTCATGGAAGTCCAGTTAGAGACTGAACCAGTATGGTTTGTTTGGAAAGGTTGCAGGAGAAAAAAAGAACATGGCAGCACGGCTTCGGTTGGAAAAGCTGCATCTGAACAAACCACCAGACTGATCAACCGGTCGAGGCAGATGGCTCGATCACAGACATGGAAAAGCCCTGCAGAGCAGCTACTTTACCATGGAGGAGCAGACAATCATTCTTTAGAAATATGAAGAATTCAACACATCATTCAGGCCAGAAGATATTTCAGATGCAACCCTGGTGGAGCTAAAGTGCTCCAGAGCACGTTACTCGTTCAGCATTAGTTACCATGGTGACTGATCCCAGCAAGAACTGAACCAGCAAGCGTGCTAACTTCAGTGTTAGAAGCATGCTTACACTGATGTTAGGCTACTAACACTGAATTTAGCATGTTTGCCCTGAAGTTAGCATGCTAACGCTGAAGGTTCCCCAGCGAGGGTTCCCATAACTGAAGGTTCTGTTTCCTGAAGCTAAACTGGGAGCTGGTTCCACAGAAAGGAGTCTGATAACTAAAGGTTCTGCCTCTCATTCTACTTTTAGAATCTACTAGTAAACCTGCAATCTGAGACTTAACCTCTGATGGGAAAATCTGGAACACTGAGATCTTTAAAATCCAATGGAGCCTGATCATAAGAGCTTTATATATGTGAGGAGAATAATTTTAAATTCTATTTTGGATTTAAAAAGAAACTTCCTTCAGAATCAGTTGGAAATGTCTCTGAAATTATCTGATAGGTGAGTTTTTAATTTTTTTAAATCACCAAATCACCCATATTTTATTAACTTGTTGGTAAAAAATAACCATCAAGGCTAAAGTTTGACCTATGATCCTCACATTATCATGTTTCTAATTTTTCTATAAAAAAAAACTTTAAATCAGCCCCAATAACAGCTGTCAGCTGATTTTCTGTCTGATTGAACAGTTCTGGTTCTGAGTGAGTTCTGGTCATCGGACTGGAGGAGACTGATGGACAGATTATGGGAGATAAAGAGAACATCACATGAGAGGAGACAGTTGGAGAGAATTACAGTCAACCTTGAGGGATTTCATTAGCTGGTCCTGATTGAGTTATGTGATCGATGAATTGAGTTAAAGAGGAGCCACCTCTCCTGCCTGACCCAACCATTTGGCTGCAGTCCGTCCGTCCTGATGTCCAACGTGATAAAAGTCCACTTCTAATGATAGTCTGCACCAACATGACAGGCAGCTTAGATGTGGCCAACTTACAGCAACACTGCAGCTCTGATTGCTTTACTCATCAAACACATTTAGTCTATTTAATTAGTTTTTGTAAGAGGATTTTAGTGTTTTGTTTTGTTTTTTTTTGTTTTTTTTACAGAAATTTATTCCAACCTAACAGCAGCACTGAAGGCATCTTGGTTTCAGGAAAATTGGCTGAATAATGAATTAACACTGGTGTGGACCTTCTGAACACTAACTGGCTGTTTAACCCTAAGACAACACAGCAGTTTTGCATGGCACATTTAAAAAAACGCATCATTTAGAATTATGCAATACTTAAAAGGAAGGAAGGAAGGAAAGACCAAAAGGAACCAATAACAGTGCTTTATTTGTCACATGACTTTCAGGAAGCCATACTGAAACTCTTTTTTGCAGACCTTTGCTATTTCGCTCCACAAAAAGGGTCTAAAAACATTATTTCCTGCATTTTTTCTGCCTGGCAAAAATATATTCATAATAAAATACGATTAAATATTTATATTTGATAGTTTAATTTAAGTTATTTGCTAATTTAATACAACAGTTTTCCTGAAACAATAACATACCCCAAGTTAACGTTCTACCTTTAAAAGTTGTTATACTGACATTGAAGCTAACAAAGGCTACTAACATTTAAGTTAGCATGCTCTAAGTTAGCATGCTATCTTTAAACGTTAGCATTCTAACATTTATCTTGTGTTTTATCTTTGAATTTTAAGCTTATTGCTCATGGTTCTTTATTGTAGTCTCCTTGTGTGTTTTAAAAGGTGCTTTTCAAATAAAATGTATTATTATTATTATTATTATTATTATTATTATTAACGTTTGCGTTAGCATACCAACATTGAAGTCAGCATAGTAACACTAAATTTAAAAAGATTATTCACACAACAACGTAAGTCAGTCTTTACTTTTGATAGTTTAATGCAAGTTATCTTCAAGTTAAGTGATAAAAACTTGTGAAAATACAACTGTTACCCTGAAGCAACAATATAGGCTACTACTGTGGAAAGTTGTTGCCTTCAGGCGACACTGAACAATGATGGAATTCACATGACTGCAGGAAATGTTAGTATTGTGTGTGTTCAGGTATATTTGATTATTCATCTTTTTGTTCTGACCTTCTTAATTTCAAACACATGAATGTCATGTTGGTACAGAACATGATGTTAAAATGAAGCAACAATGATCAAACTCTGGAATCTGACTTCAGTTTCTTGTTCAGTAAATGGCTGTGACCTTTGTTTTGATATGTAGTTTGAAAGTTTGACCTTATTTATTTTAATGGGCTGTTCTACAATGGTCCAATATTGCCTCCAGGCAACCCTCAGACATAAAGCCCTTGAAGAGAATTACTTTATGAGACTTTTGAACCTAAAATTATATGTACTGTTTGTTTTTTCCAAGTACATCTAAAAAAATACAACATTTCTTTGGATTGTGTTTATTTAGTCTATTTTAAGACATAAAACCATGTGTTTTTCTTTACTGGCACCATAATGCATGGAACAGAGGGTTAAAACTGATTTAGAGAGACGCCATCTCTGAAGATTTTTGGACATAAACATTGTTTTTTGTCTAATAAAAACCCGACTTCCAAAGTTAAATTTAAAGTTCAGGTCATATTCACACCACATGCAGACAAATCGGGTGTTTATTTAGAGTCTTTCAGCTCCATCTGGTGGATGATTCAGGCGACACTGGTTTCAGTCAGAAAACGTCTCCTCAGACCATCCGATAAAGATCTGTTCAGACTGATTCTGAAAATACTGGGAAGACTTTATCCCTCCATCAGACCTGTTGAGGTCCACGTTGTGGGGATGATTCATCCTTCCATCAGAACCAGAACCCTCTCAGGTCCTGGTTCAGGTCATTCCTGGATGTGGTATTTCTTCAGGACATCACTTTCAGACCCTGTTCTTCTTTCAAATAAACTTCATGAAATTTTTTCATCTTAACATCGGACATGCTCCATAGATTTCAGCATGAATAGAAACCGTTTCTATGTTTGAGCTTTATTTTACTTATTTCAAACTGTCCACATAGAGCATCCAGATTAACCAGGAGCAGTGGTCATAGTACAAAGAGTTAAATGTACGAGATGCTCCACACTGTGGAAAACCTCAGAAGAAGTGCTGGGATGTTAAAAAATGGACCTGTAAGCCGATGTGAGGGAGGTTAGGAAGAATCTGAGGATCACCACCATGCTGAAGAATCTGGGCCACGCTGGAGGCGACATCTCCAGGAAGAAAGCCCAACAGATGCTACATGTGGATCTGGATTCATGGAGGCAGACCGAGGTTCTCTATATAAAACAAGCCTGCTTGGCCTTTACAAGAATCTCATCTGGAGACAGAAGACTTCTGGTCTTCAGTTTAATGCTCAAATGAAACAAAAATGTAGTAGTTTGGCAATTCTACACAAAAGAGAAGCAGCATTCAACCATCTCCAGGTACATATCCAGGACATTTCTAATGGGGAGCCAATTAATTAATTAACTAACTGCAACGTCAGGATTCTTACTTATTTTGGTTAGAATCAGTTTCTGGAAAACCAGCTTTGGCTGCTTTCCGTTGTCACAAATACCTTTTTGAAGAACACATTTTTGTTTTTAAGTCTTCTACTTTTTAGTGTATTTTGTTTCTCAAATCTTTTAATGTCTTTTGGGGAGCAGATTTTCCTGCATTTTCATAATAAAATAAAATAAAATCTGTATTAGTCTGTCCTGGTGAAGAAGGAGCTGAGCTGAAAAGCGAAGCTCTGGATTTACCGTCCATCTGTTCCTACCCTCACCGATGATCACCAGCTGTGGGTAGTGACCTAAAGAACCAGATCATGAATCTGTGTTTATTATGAAAATATTTTCTGTTTATTTTGGGAAGATTTATGTGACAATGTTTCCATGTCATTTGATGACCAGACAAATATGTGTTTTTCTGTTTGCCATTATTCACAAATAAAGTTCAAGGCATCAGGTGATCAGACTGTTGCTCCATTCACTGATACCAGAAGGACAAAAAACACCAGAAAATGCTTTCTTAGGAAGGTTGCCAAAACTATTATTTTGCAGAAGAATGTGTACTAAAGAAATGTTTGATTTGGCGAGTATTTCTAAACAAACATAGTCTCCTGTATTTTTCTTCGGAAGAGTCTATATGTAGTCATCCTGCCAGGGAACCCGGCCTGCTGGTGTAACGAAGTAGCTCTTCAGGTCGTCTCTCAGTGCTTTGGCAGCCATGGAGCTGTTGCCACATCTTCCTGGTTGAAGAGGGAGCATGGCTCCCAGGCCATCAGCTCTCCAGGTACCGTCCACAGGCCTGTGGTTTTCATCCTCCGTGTCAGTCAGCCCTGGAGGTGCGTATGTGTCAGACCTCACCGCACACAAATAGTTGTGGAGACAAACAGTAGCAAAAACCATCTTCTGCACCTTGTCAGGGTTCAGCAGTATAGGGTTGTGGAATACTCTCCACCTGTTTTCCCATATTCCGAATCCATTTTCGACCACTCTGTGCGCACGAGAAAGTCTGTAATTAAAGACTCTCTGTTGATGGTCCATCTGGCGGGACGCGTATGGTTTCATAAGGTCTAGGCGCAGAGGGTAGGCATTGTCTCCAAGGAACACATAAGGGGCCTGGATGTCGGAGCCTGGAAGCAGATCCGCTGCAGGGAGGTTGAGGAGACCGCTGTCAAGGGCCTGCTCGAAATCTGACCCCGGAAACACTCCTGCATCAGATGCTCTGTTCTGTGCTCCCACACTGATGTACCTGTCAAGCCAAGGCACCTTTATTAAAATATAGCCTATTTACAACAGCTGCAGCTGATACCAATAAAGAGCAGAAGACAAATATACATATACTGAATCTAAAACCTGCTTACCTGAACATGTACCTCGCATCAACAACTGCCATCATCAGCACAGAGAATCGTCCTTTATAATTTCGGAAGGTGCTCCCACTGTGTGCAGGTGGTAGTATCATTATGTGTTTGCCATCGATCGCACCGAGGCAATGGTTAAATTGCCACTGGTGATGGAAGTCTTTGGCGACGTCCAACCATTCCTCTACTGTAGTGGGTGTCTGGAATAAAAAGTTGCTCACATGAGTGCCAGTGAGTCTTCTAAGTTATTGTATTTTATTTAATTTAAAAAATGCTCATACAGCTTTCATTTCACTAAACACGAGAAGATGCATGCACCAGATTTTGAGGAAAGCTAATTTTGTTCTGTAGTCCTAAAAACATATAACATTACACAGACATACACGGCTGTTATTAAATTAACAGAATAAATTCCTCTCATCAAGTGTAGTGTTACAAATACAGTGATTCTAATGCAGACATTTTTCTTCTAATGTACATGTAGATGCCTGCAGATAAACAAGCTTACCTTTAGATATTCATCTCGAAGTGTCTGATGAAGGGCCTTGCATGTTTCTATCACAATCATGGAGATTGTGGATTCACCAAACCTGAAGTGGAAACTCAGGGATGCAAACGATTCTCCTGAATGAATGAAATGAACGAATGAAATTAATGAAAGAATCAGGGGTCTCCAACTCCGGTCCTCGTGAGCTACTGTCCTGCAGGTTTTAGATGTCTCCTACTACAACACACCTCTGCACAAGCCTGTTAATGACCCAGTTATTTGAGTCGGGTGTGTTGCATCAGGGTAGAATCCAAAACCTGCAGGAAAGTAGCTCACGAGTACCGGAGTTGGCGACCCCTGGTTAGCTAAACATGTAGTTTCTACGCCACCAAGTGAGTGTGTTAAAAAGAACTTCTTATCTTGAGCTACAAACCTGTTGCCAAGTAGCGGAGAGTTAAGGCCAGTCTCTCCTTAGCAGTGATGGCTAATCTCCATCTTGTATTCTTTTTGGTAATCAGCGGGGCTACTTTGTGAAGAACGTAGTCAAACTCTTCTGCGCTCATCCTCAGCAGTCCCTGGAAGCCTTGTCTGTCAGTAACCTGTCAACAGAATACTAATGAATGGCTTGAACACAACTGAACGTGCACAATGTTTTTCTTGATGGTTGCCACATTTGTTACAACAGCCATTAGCGAATTGGACCACATCTTACCTCGAGCTCGCTCGTTGGACTATAAAGTCCTCGTGCACGCTGTCGCCAGGCTTTTTTCCAAATTCTATTCTTTTTTTTAGTTCGGGGTTTTTCTGTCAACAACAGTCCCAAGACCACCATCATTACCTCGTCTTGTATGTCGTCTTCCATGCTGTGTGTTGTGCGGCTGTTACCATGGTTCTTCTTCTTCGTTTTTCCTGTTGTTGCTATGTTTCTTCTTCTTCGTTTTTGTTAGATCACGTTTGATGACGCGAGATTTCTGGCTCGGAGGACTAGATTCTAGATCGGTTGCGGGACAGAATTATGTGTGTGTTGTTCTGCGCGGAGATTATCGGGGTACACACCACACACATTATGATCAAAACTTAAAAGCCTGTTTTTTTATCTTCACGTGTGGGTAATTACACAAATACATTATCTTCGCAAAAGAAGCTGATTTGGGCATGTAGGTGCCTTGTCACAGTGGTGAACTACCAAAAACCAGTTTATCCTCATATGAAGATTCTGACAGTTTTCCAGCCTTAAATTTAGAGGATGGCTGCAAGATGGCCCACTAGATAAATGTCACAATTAATCACTAAGTGGTCACGTGGGGGTAAAGGTGAACACCAATGCATCTTATCTTTGGGGTCATGGCTCAAAAAGTTTTAAAATCACTGCTCGAACAGATAAAAAAAATCTCTGTTTACATTCTTTCCACCCTACTTTGTGAACCTTTGCCATCAACAGGTAATAGTGTTAATGGAAATATTGTGACACATTCGTAACATATTCTTAGACAATTTAAAAAAATCTTTAGGTATTCAGAATATCTCTATTCACTCACCTCTAATAACAACATTCTCTTTTAGACAAAGGATTTCAAATTTGGCAAGACAAGGACATACAAAGTATAAAGGATATCTATATTGACAATTCATTTGCCAGCTTTGACCACAATTATCAAGGACATTTGGTTCAGTAAGACTCAGTTCTTTTGCTATTTGCAGATTAAAAACTTTGTGCAGAAGAAACTTCCTAACTTCCCACCTGTTTCTTTTCTAACCCCTCTGGACTGTTTACTGTATGTCAATAAGTTAGTTAAAGGCAGAATTTCTATGATTTACTCAAATATATTTATAGCCCCTCCACATCTTACATCAGAGAACAGTGGGAAGTGGGTTTTCACTCTTAGATGAGGTTTGGGAAGCAGCCCTATGGATGTTCACTCCTCTTTCATATGAGCAAGACATGCGTTGATACAGTTCAAAGTGCTACGTCGTCTTCGTTTCTCTAAAGCCAAACTAGCTTGGCTATTCCCAAATTTGAGTCTCATTTGTGAGTGGTGTAAGAAAATGTCTGTAACCATGTGTTTTATCTGTCCTCAACTCACTCCTTTTTGGTCTTCTGCTTTTGATGTAATTTCTAATCCTTATAGTTGTATCATTGTACCATCCCAACAGTTGCGTTGTTTGGTGTAATGCCTGCTCAAACGGACCTCATCTTCTTCATCCCACTCAGTTGCAGAGGGTCATCGCCTTCTCTTTTCTGCTGGCCACAAGATTAATTCTATTTAAATGGAAAGAAGTAATCCCTCCGTCACACAACCAACGGATAAAAGATATGTGTAACTTAAGGCTGGGAAAAAATCTGATGTTCAACAGGTTTCAGGAATCAATTTAGGAAGACCTGGCACCCACTGATAAGTTATGTGACTGAAGGCCCATTTATGCTTGACCGTGCGTAATTTGGACTGTTTTCAGTGAACTTAGCTATCCGATGCTTGATGAAAACAACCATCGGAAATCACGGGGGCAGTGCTGAGCAGAATAGCTGACATGATTTAGTCTTCATTATAATTGAGCACCATGCTGAACGTTGATCAGCTGAGGCGGTTTTAAATGTGATTCATGGATAAAATTGGATTTGTTTCTGAAGCAGTTTTGGACATGAGGATTTACCACTACCCGCTGAACGTGGTTGTGGTTATTCATAACCTCCTGGCGTGGGTGGATGTGGAGTTGAAGCAGAAAGAAACGACTTGTGTAGAATAAATGTACCAGTTTTATTGCTAAGAGCATCACAGATGGAGACGGTTAGGTAATAAGGCTTTATAAGGCAGGATGAGGCGTTCACAGCCCCGTTTTTATGTTTCCATCAGCACAGAAACAGACATTTAAACACCAGTAAACATAAATCTGTTCAGGTCGGACATTTACCGCGAAGCAGGAACAATCTTAAGTTGTCGGGCATCAGGATCAGTAACGTGGTCGGAGGCTGAAAGCTTCTTCTCCTGACTGGGATCTAATTATGTCTTAAACTTCTTTATGATAAGCAGAACACTTCATTGTCAGGTTGATGGATTTTATACCCCAAAACTCCTTGAAAACATCCATGCTGGTGCCCTTTCTTCATCTGGAAAACAAGAAAACAAACATGTCAGAGTAGAAAGTCAAATTAACATTTTCTTCTTCACGAGATTCTGCTTTTTATTTACATTTTACGTGTCCCAGTTTTTAGAAAATGCGCTTTAATTTATCTGAAGTCCTATCTGTTTGTTTCCATCGTGTTTGTTCTGTTTTACCAGCTTCTTCTGTTTCCTTCAGATAAGCCTCATAAATGATCTGGTGAGTTTAAAAGTCCATGTTAACCTAAACGGTCGACTTAAACCAGACGAACACAATAATTAGACGTCAGACTTTGATCTTGTTGGAAAACATGAGTTAAGAAAAACCGGAAGGAAATCTTTACAGACGCTATAACATGAGTCAGACCACACTGATGCTCGATCAGCTGATCAATAAACAGAACTTCAGATATTTTATCTGATGTAATCTGACTACTGGAGAGGTTACCTTAGCTTGTTTTTCCATCCTCTTCCTCTTCCTCTTGCTCACTAGGCCTGTCCCTGCCCCGGCAGCGCCCCCAGCAGGCCGTTGGCGGTGGTGAAGAGGTTGATGGGCGACGAGCCGTCGGTGATGAGGGTGGACTTTAGTCCCAGAGACTGCAGCATCTTCACCTGGAGGACAGAAAACAGATGTTACCACGGTAACATCAGCTTCACACAGGAAGAATTAAGAGGTTTGTCCAAACAGATTAACACAGATAGTTTAGAGAAATGAAAAATGATCCGACTAAATTCTGATGAAGGATGATGGAACAGCATCAACGAAACATCCCATAATGTTATAGAGGAAGTCTGATAGAGACGGTCTGACCCACATCAGGCAGGCCATCATCCAGCAGTAAGGAGACCTCCATGTTCAGACTCACCTGACCCGAGTCTAAATCATTAATATTTAAACAGTTCCTGATCAGAGTCGGACGTTGAGAACATTTTTTGTTTCTGAAAACTTAAAGAAATGTTGGAGTGAAAAGCTCCAGCTCCGTCTCTGGAGAGGAAGCATCAACCTGGAACCGTTTCCTCAGAGCTCGTACTGACGTTTGACTTCTGGGTTCGACTCTCCCACCGCAGATCTGAGTAAAACCGGGACATCTGGTGCTGGGAACCAGAACTGTACCTGCATCTCGGGTCCGGCTCGGGCGATTTCCGTCAGCGTGTCGGTGCCCAGACTTTCCATCATCTGTTGGAAGCGCTTACTCTCAATCTGAGCCAGACGCTCCTGCTTGTCCACCTCCAGCTGATCCATCTCCTTCTTGTAGTTCAGCTCCTGCTCGCGGGCCTTGGCCAGCCTCTGAAGCTCCGCCTCCTACAGGTAAGAGATGGTTTGGTCACATGTGAGCATGTAAATGGGCTCGATGAGTCAGTTTCTATCTAAACTCATTTTATGCTGCAATGACACCCTAACAATAATTTAATTAAACTTCTCTTCATTTTTCTTTGAATTATTTCACATTTGGTTAAATATTGAGTCACAGATTTAAACTAAATCCTCTGGAAGTCTCTGGTGAGTTGAAGAAAAACTGGTTTATGTGTTTTATTCTCTTTTAACTGAGCTTAAACCTGATTAGAAGCAGATTTAAAGCCGTTTCAGGTGAAGCATGCAGTGCTCAGCAGGAACAGGAAGTGGAGCGTACCGCCTCGATCCTCTGAGCCTCGGCCTTCAGCTTGGCCTCGTTGACCGCCGCCTCCCCCTGGATGCGGGCCGCCTCGGCTCTGGACTGAGCCTCGGCCTTGGCAGCTCCTGTACTCTCCACCGCGGCGCTGAAACACAGCATCGGGTTACAGGAATACTCTCACCTGCTTTTTATCTGACGGAGCACAAGGTTTGTGGAAGATGTGGCCTCGGAGGGTTTTTTTATTTTCAGTGTTTTAGGTGAGAAATGTGTCACCTGAGCGCCTCCAGCTCCAGCAGCTCCTTCCGGGCTCTCTCAGCCTCCGCCTGGTCCGTGATCCGCTGCCTCTCCAGCTTCCCCCGGGCCTCCTGCTCCAGACGCTCCGCCTCGTGTCTGCAGATGAAATAAACCTCATGAATCCCAGCGAAGCTTCAACCCTGACGTTGTCTCTGTGTGTTTCTGTGTCGGACCGTGCTGCAGCCTCCTGGGAGTTGGTGGTGATCTCGATGGCCAGCTGGACGCTCTTCTGCAGGGCGTCTCTGGTCCTCTGGTCCACGGGCTCCACAGACTGAATGTCCACGCTGCTGATCACCAGGTTGTTCTGGCCGAAGCGGAGGCTGGATCGGATCGCCAGCTTCTCATCGAAGCCGAACACGGCTGAGCAGATGATCCGGTTCGAGTTCTGCACACAAAACAGATCGAATGCGACTTTTCTGTTCCCGTTGCTCCGTCTCAGATTCACGTAAACCAGCAGCAATGAAGAAGAATTTTCTACAAGGCCTGGATGTTCGACTCCAAACAACAAAGAAATTTTACAAAGAACTAAAAATCTGTAAAGATGATGCATTTAAGTTTTATTTTTAATATTGTTTTATCATGTTTTTCTGTCTGTGGTGCTCAACACATGATGAAGCATCATCATCATCATCTTCTTTTGCCAAAAATTATACGAGTCTTTTACTTAAATTGTCAAATAAACAACACGTCTTTTTTTTTTAAATAAACAGCAACAATACAATATTTCAGCATCTAAATATATGTCATCCGACTTCCACGCAGGAGACCCGGGTTCACATCCCGGCTGGGGCAATTACCAACACTTAGAGGCAAGACCCTCTGTGCTACTGTCTACCTCATATGATGAGAGACAAGGAAACACGAGACATACCGGCTCAGACGTCGCCCGGTCAAACAGGGTCTGCGTCAGGTGCTGGGGAACCAGAGCACCCTTGTGAGTAACCCTAGTCAGAGAATGTGGGAAATATGGAATCTTCAAAACCCACAATCAACACTCACTGCCAAATGAGTGTTGTAGTAGCTCAACGTTCCAACATCCACAGACGGCAACTGCTTTCACAGCTTGAGATTGACCAGGTACAACACAAATGCTACAGCAAGTGGGAGCCAGGTCAGGGGGGAAGACCATCCTTGAGGCCAACTACAAGCCAGTAGCACAAGTATCCATCAAATGTGGCATATACCAAGGAGATGCCCTGTCCTCTGTGCTGCCCCGAGGTCAGGGTGAGAAACGCCTCCGAAGGTGGTAGAGAATAACCGAGCTAAGATCCTGTGGGACTTCCAGATCCAATGGCAAACCAGCCGGACATCGTGGTGATGGACAAACAGCAGAGGAAAGCCGCTGTGGTTAACATCGCCATACCAAGAAAAAGGAACACGAGAAACTGGAGAAATACCAAGGCCTGAAAGAAGAACTTTACAAGGCCTGGAAAGTGAAGGCAACAGTGGTGCCCGTGCTCATCGGAGCACTCGGGGCAGTAACCCCCAAACTGGAAGAGTGGCTACAGCAGATCCCAGGACAAACCTTAGACATCTCGGTCCAGAAGAGTCCTAGGTACAGCCAAGATACTGCGCAGAACCTTTGAGCTCCCAGGCCTCTGGTAGAGGACCCGAGCTCGGATGGATGAGAGACCGCCCACGGAGGGCGAGGGGACAATTTTTTTAATATAAATATAAATATATACTCTGGAATTCTACCATGTGAGATAACGTTTCTCTTTTTATAAGTAAACTGAAATCTTTCTTCAGTCTGGTAACCAAACCAAAGTTAAACTTTAAATTTTTTAACCAACCTTCAATTTTAAGTCCATTTAAGTGGCCTTTAAAGCAGATTTATTACAAATTTAATTTATTACAAGTTTTTTTTTTTTTGCTGCATTAAAATGAATCAGAATGAATAAGAAATTATGTCACCGTAGTTTTTACTATATTACTGACAGAAAAATGTCCCGACTGAGATCCACCCTTAATTTTAACATCATTCAAACTTTAGCTTCGCTAACTGAAATTGTATTTTTAGATCTTTTAAATAAAGAAATAAATCAAGTATATTCTCTGCCTTGGTCTTGTGTTGAAGGATGATGCTTATAAGTGGTTAATGTTAGCTTTTGTTAAGCTAATGAAGAAACTTGGTTTCAGGTTAATTTAGCAGCCAACTTCATGCTTTTCATTGTTTTAGCTCATCTAGTCTGGCTGACTTAGTTTAGCTATACTGCTTAGAATATGTAGCTGCTTTTCCTCCTTGGTTCTGGTCCTGATGGAGGTTTTCCTCCTTGGTTCTGGTCCAGATGGAGGTTTTCCTCCTTGGTTCTGGTCCTGATGGAGGTTTTCTCTTCAGATTCAAACACAAACCTTGTGGAAGTCGTCGAACTGGACAGAGGCGACGGCTCCTCTGATCCGCGAGGCGATGGCTTTACTGGCGTCTCCAACGAAGTCTGGGACGGAAAACAGAGCTGCTGCGTCGGCGGGATCGTTCCTGGACTTCACTTCAAAGTGCCTGAAGAGGAGGAAGTAGTCAGAAAGCATCTACAGATGCTATAAACTGGGAATGACGTGATCCTGTAACGGTGTGTGTGTTACCAGTTGTAGGAGAGTTGCAGCTGCAGCCGGGCGTGGTCGGCCGTCTCTATGGTGATGATGTCGGTGAAGAAGTCAGGCCCCAGCAGCAGACAGACGGCCTTGATGACGTTGGCCCTCTTCGGTTTGTCCCCGGACAGCGACAGCACCGTGAACTGCTCGTCGGGTCCCAGCATCACCATCTCGGGTCCGAACACCACCCTGCAGACAAACACCGGCACCGTCAGCCCATCCACATCTCCACCCTCCTCGCCATCAGGAGGACAGGACGACCCACCTGGCCTTCTTCTCCCTGTAGTCGTACACCTGGATGGCAGCGTTGTGGGGGACCCTGTAGGTGACCACCCTGGTCTTGTTCCTCGGGCCTCCGTCTCCACCGCTGCGGCGACTCGAGCGGTCGGCCAGCGGGTCGATGCGGGACGCCAGCAGGGCCTCCACGTTGGGGGGAAGCTCCTTCTCCCACAGCTCCTCGTCCTGGTTTAACATGTAGGTGTGGCCGATGACCGCACGCACCTGAGACCACACACAGGAGACAGCGTGACTTCATCATCATCATCATCATGACGTCAAATGTAAGGATGTTTTCTGCCAGTGATGCATTTAGGGTTCACAGAAATAATCAGGACCAAAAAATTTTCATGTTTCTCTGAATGTCAAAATCTAAAATAAAAATCTGAACCAGCTGATAAAAGTAATGAATTAGAGCCTGAAATACAAAATAAAATGATTATAAATAAAAAAGAAACTTATTAAAAAAACGTATTTACTCAGTGTTGAAAAGGTTGGATGACTTAAAGAATTATTTTCCAATATGATGAAAAAAATAGTGAACAAAACTAAAAAAATAAATAATAAAATAAAACTAAACTTAAAAAACTAAAAAAAAAAAAAAAAAACGGTGGTCGGCTCCTTTAACGGCACCTTTCCGGTCTTCATGTCTCGGACGTAGATTCCCTCGTTCTCGTCCAGCGGGATGGCGTGCTGCGTCAGTAACACCTCCACGCTGGCGGGGGGGACGTACTCGATGGGGCCCCGCAGCATCCAGCGGTCGCCAGGGCGACGGTAGATGCTCCGTTTGGAACGCTTGGCCCTCTCCTGCATCAGCTCTTCCTCCTCTGCAGCCTCATCTTCCTCCTCATTCTCAAACTGGCAAAGAGAGCGGGGGAGAGAGAGGAGGAGGACGGAGAGAAGGGTTAACGTGGCGATGCATCGGAGAGGTGGAGGGGAAGGAGGAGGAGGAGGAAGATGGAGAGGAAGAGGAGGAGGAGGGATGGAAGGGAGGTACTAATAAAATAAAGGAATGAAGTAAATAAAATTACGGATGACATGATGGAGGGTAGGAAGTATCAGGAAGAGAAACAGAAGAATAGAGTGGGAGTGTTATGGAAGTATTCCTGGTTAGTAATCTGATTACTGTAGAAGATGAAACCAAACCGAACTTCTGAACTCGGGACTAAAAACCAGATTCAGAGAACCAGATGAGTCTGAACGAACTCCACCTGCTTCACATTCACCTGCGACTACGAGCCAATCGTCTGTTTTCCTAGAAACCTGAATGACCTGCTGATCACAGACCAGAGGTCACAGACACACCTGCAGAGTTACATGTGACCTTTAATCCCGACACACCTCCAGAAAAACACAGTTTGCTTTTCTAATCTCCCTGACCGACCGGTTAACACCAACGCCTTCATATTTTTACATTTAACCCATTTCCTGCTTGTTAGCACAAATAACCAGCCTATCACATGGCAGCATGAGCATCAGAACGAGGAAGAAAGGATTTAAGTGATGCTGAACATGGCATGGTTGTTGTTAGTATAGACCAAAATCAATCAATCTTTATCGCTAAATACAAAAAAATGCAACACAAACGTTTTTACAGGCAGTAAAAATAAAACCAGAAACTAGAAGCATGTTGGATAAATATTCAGGACTAAAACCTTTAAGACCTTCTAGATTTTAAAACTGGAGTAATGCGAGTTCAGTTTGAAACTTGTTGAGTCACAAAGAATGAAAGAAGTAAGGCAGTTCTGGAGGAAAAAGGGGTCCAACCTGGTTCTAGATGGTGGACCTGGTAAAGGGTGAATAAACAGTCTGAGCCAATCACAGTGAAGCAAAACAACAACAGCATCCGTTGTGACGGCCTCCTCACCTCAGTGTCATTGAACGCCTCCACAGCTCGCAGCACCAGACCTTCCTCCTCTGACAGCACGTACACGTTCTGGATGCCGCTTTCAAGCTGCTCCCCAGGCTGCAGGAAAAACGAGCGCTCACCCTGAAAGATGATGAAGAATGCAGGTTAAAGTTAACGTTTAGCTGATCTTTGTGGGTTTTATGAAAAAGTATTTCAGGTTTAACCAGAACAGCTCAGAATAAAAACAGATGCTGGCAGACCTATGTCTCTCCCCACCTTCACCACCCTCTTCTGGCCCAGCTGAGGCTTCCCATCCGGTCCAACCGGGTCCAGGATCACGCAGTACTGCCTGCTGCTCAGCGTGGTCACGTCCACCACCCCCACCACCTCCTCGGCCACAGAGGGGATGTGCGCCTCCCTGTCGGCCATGGTGACCAGCCACTCTTCCCCTGTGCGACGTTCACGGCCGCCAGCGTCTTTGAAGGGTCTCAGGGCTCGAACGTGCAGCGCTTTCTGAGGACGCAGAAAAACACTGTCAGAGCAGCGTCTGATTATGATATCCCCCAACCTGCCTGAAATTTAAACATTAAACTATTTTCATGGTTGAAACCAGACAAAGTATTTCAGTATTTTCCAGATTGATTTCAGCCATTTCTTTGTGAGTGGTGGAAACAACACCATTCAAAGTGCAGGAGATGAAAAGACAAGAAATTATCAAGTAATTAATAAATTATTCTTTTAAAACTAATTTGATCATCATTTTGCACAAAGAAGCTAAAATCTCATCTGTGGACTTCTTGAAAACTAGAGTTTTCCCTGATGCCTTGTTTGTGAGTAAATTCAGGTCAGCGTAACTTCGATCCTTCACCACAGACCAGAGAAACTTCCTCCATTCTGAGTCCCTGCAGCCGACTTCTCTGTATTTTAACTGTTTTTTCAGACATGAGAGTTTTCAGCCAACTTCCTGTGAGTGTTTATCTTCCCAACACATCTGAGTGTATTAGTGTGTTACAGAACTCATACAGTAAGGCCACTTAATAGTTCCAAATTCTAAAGAATATTACTTCCATTTACCTCAGTTTCAACAACGGTGTTCCTCAGGGATACATCCCAGAACCACTCCTATTTATTTCATGTATTAAGGAAACTGACTAAAAAAGACCAAATGTCAATATATAAGACAAAAATCTTACTTTGCATTTTGTTTTCTTTTGGACAATAATAAGCAGAAGAATCAATGTTTTTTTTGTTTGTTTTTTAAACCACTACTGGTACCATGTTAATGACAGTTAACATGGTACCAGTAGTGAAATGTTCAAAATTATAAGCAGTTGTGAGAAAAATGGGGATTACAAACTCAAACCAAGTGTTAGACATGCTTCAGGCATGTTTTTTCTACACATTTGGAATAAAATTTCTTAGAGTCTCCAAACCAAACAGTACAGCAGGTTGTCATTAACGGATATTAACTTCTACGGCGATGACGCTACTTTTCTGCTCAGCATTTAATACGTGTGCCTCAAAACTTGTTCTGATTGGTAGCTAATCCGGTTTATTAACATGTAATTTTTTTGTTTTTATCACTATATTATTATTTATCGTTATTTGCATCTTGTTTTTATTATCAATTTTTCTATTTTAGTTAATAAATTGTTTTATAATAATCATTTTAACCAAAATACCATTTAACAACACAATGTACAGTATTTCCGTATTAAGTTTCTGTATTAAAAAATAAATACAGTAAAAAATAAATAAATCAGGAATTTTTTTTTTAAAATGCTAGAATAAAATAAAATACTATTAAATATTAAATAAATAATATCAAATTAAATTATAATACGAAGATAAATATGTGAGAGTAAATAAAAAGAATAAATAAAACAAATTAAAAAAGAGATAAGTGGTTTGTCACACAAGGAGGACCCCTTGTGTGGGCCCCCCATTACAAACTTCCTGGATACACCCCTGCAGGAAGCAACACGTTAGGGGCAGACTCACCTTGTCAGTCAGGATGAAAGCGTTGACGATGTCTATGACCTCCTCATGAGCACCTGGCAGGTATGCTCCCACCTTACTGACCAGCCATTCCTCACCTGAGGGTCAAATTTGATTTTATAGCATGTTTAATAATAAAGTAAAACAAACAGTTGAGTTTCACAGATGAGTTTAAAAACTTCAACTCAAAATAATAAATACTGACTAAACATCTACAGCCAATCCTGAAATCAAGGCCAGAGAGTAAAAATGAGTTTTAAATGTAAAATATTCTTATTTGTAGAAGTGACTCGTTCCAGAAATGACAACAATCCAGTTGTGTGGTTATAACAGCATTTAAACTCATCATTAACGCATCATAAGATCAGCATTGCTTCACTTTGGCTGGATGGTTAAAGCTGGAAGAATCGAGAGCTGCTGCAGGCTTTCACCTGATCTGAACTCCCCAGCACGAAGTCTGTCCAACCGGTTCATCAAGACTCTCAATGAATCAGATCTTCTTGCTTTAACTGGCAGATATTCACCAGCAAAATGACAAAAAGTAAAGAAAAATGGGCCCAGAATGGATCCTTTGGGTACCTCACAATAGAGAGAATGAGGAGCCACAGAAGACACTTTCAGAAAAGTGTCCACTTTTTCTATCCTCTGTCTGCTGGAGGACTCAGATTAAACTTCTGGATGTTAAAATGTTCACTTCTTCATGTTTTCTCTTGTTTTTGAGGACAAATTGGACATCTGGAGCTTTGTGGACCTGTTTGAGGGTCAGGACTCAGTGTTGGTGTTACCTGTGACTCTCTGGACTCCTTGCCGGTCTTTGCCTTCCTTGCGAGCTCTGAGTCTGATGGCTTGGTTCTCCCGGATTACCGTGGCCTTGATGGTCTCCAGGACTATCACCTCCTTCCTAGGTATGTACGTTCCTGCAGAAAAGGACGAGTTTTAAATATATTTCTGTAGAGAAATCTGCAGTTTGAGGAGGCGAGACGTACGGTTTTATAAAGAATCTACCATCATCACTTTATAGACCTCTTTACCTTTATTGTCTCTCTGGGCTTTTGTTTTATTAAAGTTCTGATTTAAATCTCTGAAAAACCCTGAAACTGCAGCTTTATGTAACCCAACCGTTGATGTTGGAGTTTCCTGTTGTTCTTCCACCTTTTTACATGTTTCCACTTTTTCCTCATTTCCAGTTATTCCTGCTACTATTTACCTGCTATCCTCACTAAACCAACTCCAGCTCAGCTGCTTTGTGGCGCCACCGTGCATCAGAAACGTCTTCTTGGCTTTATTCCAGCCATAGAGGAGCATTATTTTTCTTCTTTTCACACACACATAGAACTTTCTGTTCACTGGTTGATCTTTGGCTGCTCCTGATTGGACATTACCGTCAATCTAAGCTCTCTGATTGGTGGAAAGTCTGACAGGAAGTGGCTTCATCATCATGTCCAGGTCTAAATAGAGGTCTCTTAGCAACATAGTAGTGATAGTCATCTTTTTATGATGAAATGTGATAAATAATGCTGATGGTCATGGATCATTGTGGATTTACCAGATAGTCTCTCTGAATAAAACTACATTTAGTGGCTGGATTGGAAACTTCCTGGATGGGATAGAAATGTCTGGAAAACTTTTATAGATCACCTAAAGGGTTAAATATCCATCATAATTTACCCCACAGAGATACACACTACTGTTCCCGAGACACTGATGATGATAGAAATGGTAGTGCTCTGGGAGATCTGGTGGAGTTTTAAGGGACAAAACTCAGGACTGGACAGACCTGGTCCTTCAAACAGCCACTCGTCTCCGGCCACCCTCTTCACTCCTCCTTCCTCCTCGAAGTCCAGCAGAGCCTGGAGACGCAGAGCCGTGTCCGGGTACACGATCTGCAGCGGAGTCACGTCCTGGAACCAGATAAAAACTGATCACACCATGTCGTCACCACCGATTAGAAAGATTGATTCTAATAACGACCAAAGAGGCCGACGGAGACCTGCTGGATCTCCTCTCCGGGATACAGGGGGAATGGATCCTGGGTCAGGCGGATCTCCAGGTCAGCGTGTCGCAGCTTGGCCTGACCCGATTGGTCAAACAGGACCTGGCCATTGTCGTCACGGGCAACGGGGTTGGACACAACGCAGTAGTGACGAGGAGGCACCATGATCATCCGGACTGGCAGGAAGAGGATTCTGAAGAGACGGTTCTGAAGTTATCCAGAAAATCCACCACTCGTCTTTTTATAAACCCCAATTCCAATAAACTTCACACATAACGTATAAATAAAACTTAAGTCCATCATTTCCAATTTTCATCAACCCATATTTTCTTCCCAACAGAATATAAACAAACTAATAATTAGCAACAGGTCAGTAACATGACTGGATATAAAAGGAGCATCTCAGAGAGGCAGAGTCTCTCAGATGGAAAGATGGACAGACGTTCATATGTCTGAGACAAACTGGCTCTAAAAATTGTGGAACAATTTCAGAAAAATGTTCCTCAGACTTCAAAGATCCTCCTCATGTATGATATCATCAGAAGATTAAGATAATCAGGAGGAATCTCTGTATGTATGGGACAAGGCTGTAATATGTGTATAATATCACTCTTTTGGTGCAAATATAAATTTCCCTTATTTTATGGATATTTTTAAATCAGATTTAAGGTCACATCTGAGGCTAAATTTAACTAATTTAGACATTTTTACTGTTAAAGACTCTGGTTGGTGATGGTGCTTTTAGTGTTGCTTCTGCTTCCACTTGTGTCCTGACTGAAGAGAAATCATTATAAACTGTAGATGGTGGATCTTCAAAGTCTATGGAACATTTTTCTGAAATTGTTCTACAATTTTTGGATCCATTTTGTCTCAGATTGGTGAACATCTGTCCATCTTTCCATCTGAGACTCTGCCTCTCTGAAATGCTCCTTTTATATCCAGTCATGTTACTGACCTGTTGCCATTTAACCTGATTAGTTATCAAATGCTCCTCCAGTTGTTTCTGATTTGTACCAGTTACTTTTCCAGTCTTTTGTTGCTCCTGTTCCAACTTTTTACAGACGTGTTGCTACATCAGATTTACTATCAGCTCATATTTTGCATCACATGGTGAAATGTCTCAGTTTCATCTTCGGATGTGTTGTTTATCTTCTACTGGGAATAAAATATGAGCTGATGAGATTTCTATTTTATACAGCAACCCAGCTTTTTGGGAATTGTGGCTTTATTCTAAATCCAAACATTCCCTCTGAGGAGTCTCGGACGTTTGCAGCCAGCTCACCTCTCGTTGTCCTGGCGGATGTAGGTAAGCGGTCCGATCTCCACACGAGCGATGTTGGTGTTCTGGTCCAGGACGTGGATGTAGTGATGAGGGGGGATTCGGATGATTGAGGCCTCCACCATTGCCTCCACCTCTGGCCCAGAGTTTCCTCCTTTCTTAAACATGATGACGGTGAAACACTGCAGAAGAAGGAGACATTTAAAAATGTATTTTCTACAACATAAACTGATCTGGACCAAAAATCCAGAGATCAGAGACGTGAACTGATGGGTATTTCTCCATTTCAGAGGTTAAATCTTTATTGGGTAACTTATAATTATGCTAATCCCCTCCTTAACCTATGCAACTAGTTGCTCCATTCCTGGCAGCAGCAACTATAATCAAGTGTTCCTGATAACAGAAAACAGGCTGAGACGTCTCTGTGGACGAGTTTTGCTCGACTCTGGCTTTATGTTCCATAGCTGCTCTGAAAAATACTGATTCTCACTGTTTCTGTACCAGAGACTTATTTCTGTTATCTGTCACACTGTACGGACTGAGTTGTTTTATTTATTATCTGTAAAATGAAAAAAGTAAATCAGAGTTTTCCATCCTGTTTTGATCAGCATTATTTTTCTTTGTTAAATCTGTCTGATAAAGTTTGATTCTGAAGCAGCTCAGAGTTAAAACAATGAGAGGAGGAGCTGCAGGGTGTGTGGGGTTCTCTGAATGATAAATGTCTGATATCTGTGTGTCAACACTGGAAGTAGGAAGTTAATCTCAGGTATTTGAACAGACACACCTATCGAACAAAGTCTGATGCCCATCTTATTTAACCTTTTTTTACTCTTCTCCCTCCACATGTCATAGGGAAAAATCTACTCTTTACTGCACATTTCTGCAGACTAAACCAGGTTTGTGTCCTTTCACCTCAGCAGACCAGAGACTGAACTCATCCTGATGACAGAGTTTCATTTCTTCATGGGGATATTTAAATTTTTTTCCTACTCCTGGGTCTCACTAACTGCAGTCAGAAGCTGACCTTACGGTTTAAAATCCTGCTGATTGTTGCAGGAAAAAAACTGATCAGCTTTTTGCTGCAGGTCTACATGGACCTGAACAGAACCCTGCCTCCCTCCTGCACTGCGCGCGCGCACGGTCCAATCAGAACCACAGCTGTTCCTGGTGAGACCCAGAAGGAAACTTCCGGGTGACAGCTGACTCTGATCCATAACAAAAACTCTAAATAAAGTTGCAGCCCAGAAGCTGCGGACAGATCTTTTACTACTAAATAAATTATTTAATGGTTTGATGCTTCGTTGACTTCACTTAACGTCAAACAATAAAACACGATCTAAAGTTAAATTGTTTTCAACAAAAACGTATTTTTGTGTCAGATTCACGCGGATTTAAAGATTAGATGATTTTTAACTAAAATTCACCACGAGTTGATTTCCATCGACAGAAATTTGTCCAGATAAAGACGTTAGTGTTGAATTTGCGGTTTTTCTAGCGGAGTTCCGCATGCGACGCAGCTCCGGGTTCTTACCTCGCTCAGTGTGCGGCTCGACGGGCAGAAAGCAGCTCGGTGTCCGGTCTCACGGATCCGGACTCGGTGTAACTTTACAAGAGATGGGGCAAACCTAGATAATCCGATGGTGATTTGAATGGGCGTGGCTGCTGAGCTGGGATCCCGGAAAACGAGCGGCTGTCACGTGGTTTACTGGCCCTCTACTGCTGCAAAGGTGCGTCACAGCGCGAGACGCGGTCAGGTGTCCGTCCAGATTTCAGCCTGTTAGCTCAGACAAATATGGAACCGGGTTTTTCTTATAAACTCTTTTGATATTAAACATATAAGTTTAACGGGACATTTTGTAATCACCGTTCAGATTGTAAACAACTGCACGAGCTTATTATGAAGGTAAATGAAAAGTAAAGGGAATGAAAAACCAAAGAGATGGTTTGAACAAAACATGTCCAAATAAACAGATTAAATTATGATAAAAGTTAAGGTTTCATATTTAATCACATGATTTATTATTTATAACTGAATCAGAGTCTGAGGTCTTCCAGCTGTATTGAGGCTTGTTAATGATGTTCTCCTGGCTACTGATGCTGGAGATTATGTGGTCCTGGTCCTGCTTGACGTAACACAGTGGACCACAGGATCCTGTTGTCACGGCTCCATAACTTGGTAGGGATCCAAAGTACTGCATTATACTGTTAAGGTCTTATTTGCCGGGTAGAACCATGTGTGTATAGCTGGCTTTGAGTCTGTTGTGGCTCCCGTGGGGGTTCCACAGGGCTCCGTTTTGGGTCCCCTTCTGTTTTCGCTATATCTTCTTCCTTTAGAGTCCATCCTTGTCTGGACTCTGACTGGACCACACTGAGACCTCCTTCCCCTCCAGCCAGTCTGGTTCCTGCAGTCAGATGAAGAAGCAGCTGGACATGACATGGCCTTGGGGACACTGGAGGGGTTTCTTGAGAAAATAGAACTATTGGATCGAGTGTAGACATGCTTGTTTTTATCCTACTGATCTGACTCTCTTGATTGGATTGGAAATTCTTTCCAGTGGCATCAGAGATCATGTTTACATGACGCATTTTTATTCTGATTGAGTGTTCGATCGGATCAAAAGTCTCCATTAATGTAAAATTAATGCAGCTACACATACTGATGGTTTCTGTGGTGGATGCTGTTTCTAAACATGCTTGAACCAGGTGGGGGTTACGTGAGGTAATGAGGTTCAGGTAAGACTTGAAAAATGGCAGCAGCAAAACAGAACAGGAAACGTTTTTGTTAAAAACTGAAGGTTCAGGATTATTGAAAATTTTGATGGTCAAAAGGTAATAATAATAGTAATAATAATAATAATAATAATAATAATAATATTGGACTAGTCAAAAGCGTTACGATTGTATTAAATCTGTCCATCATGTAAATACAACTGGTCAGATCAGTTTATCCAGCGTTCATGTAAACATGTCAGCTGGAATCTCTGATCAGATTGATTTAATGCGACAGATGAAATAACTGTCCATGTAAACGGAGCTGTGCAGAGACCATGATTATCTTTGAAGGGTGTGGTAGCACCCTCTGCTGGTGGAAGTGGGGAATTCACATATCATGAAAAGCAGGGATCCTCTATCCTGGTCCTTGAGGGTCAGAGTCCTGCAGGTGTTAGATTGGATTCAAACTCAAGACTTATGCAGAGCTTGATGTCAAGCTCTAAAACTCCTAAAACTTGCAGGACACTGGTCCTCGGGGACCAGGATTGATGTAAAAGATCCATGATGTAAAAGTTTTCTGAATAACATTAAAATAAAAATAAATCCACTCTATGTAAACCTCTGTCTGGTTCTTTGCTGTTTACACTGGTATGAACATATTAAGACTTTTCCTTTTGAAAAGAAGATCTGGCTGAAGTTGATCTTAATTCTTTTAGTTGGTGAGAAAAAACACTTTTGTTATTTTAACTAACTTGAAATCAGGAAAATTGTAGAACAGACTAAATTGCTTCTCTTTGCAACAAGTGATAAGTTTATCCAAGTTGTGCAAAGACTCATGGGAAATGTGAAAGTTTGCAGTTGAAAAATTTTATTTTCATGCTGTTTTAGTTAAATGTTTAAAGTTGTCTTTCCAAGAAAAACTGAATCAAATGATTTAGACTTTATTAGAAAGAAACTCAATAATTTTCGTGAGTTTAACAAACTTAAGCTGGATCAGTTTAATTCAACCACTTGTTACTAATTGAACCGGTTAGTTTAAAGTGACGGTCAGGTAGGGGCGAGAGGCTGCATCAGCCTTTTTAAATTTTATGTTTGTTTTTTCGTTTGAATTTTGTAACTTTATTTAGATTAAATTATGTAAAAAAAATGGACAGTTTTCATAAGATTTTTCTTCTTTTTGCTCCTTTTTATTCATGTTTTTGAATGATCTTTCATCTGTTTGTTTCTTTCTCTGATTGGTGGAAAGTTTGACAGGAAGTGGCTTCATCATCATGTCCATGTCTACATAGAGGTCTCTTAGCAACATAGTAGAGACAGTGATCTTTTTATGATGAAAATGTGATAAATAATGGTGGCATCATGGATCCTTGTGGATTTACCAGATATTCTCTGAATGGCTGGATTGTAAACCTCTGGGATGGGATATAAATGCCTGGAAAACTTACGTAGATCACCTAAAGGGTAACTATCCATCACAGTGTCACAGTTTACCGCACAGCCAAGCCAACTTTATTTATAAAGCACTTTACGACAGCAGCTACTGAACAAAGAGCTGCACGCTACCGTTCCTGAGACACTGATGATGGAAACGATGAAGCTATTGGTTCGTCTGTGTGCATTTTCACGTCCCGGATATCTGGGGGCAGCTGTACCCTTCCTGGCTGAGAATCTGTATCTTCAGGCATGTTTTGGTAAAATGTCTTGGCTTTATAAAGACACGAAGCAACAAAAATGGTCTTTTAATAAAAAGCATGACCTTCATTAGTGGCTCACTGGTACAAAAATGATCCAGTGATCCAAGTTTCTGAAGTATTTTATGAAACCAATCAATTTTATGTTTTTAATTTTTTCTTTTTTGGATTTGTTTAGTATTTTGGCTGTGACTATACAAGACGTCATACTAAAAATGACCTGTTGTGTAACATGTTAAACGCTAAGAAAAGATAAAAAGAACCTGGGCTGCAGGAAGCTGTGGAGATAAGGGTTTGCTGTGGTTCTGTAGGGGGATGAACCAGGTTCCAGCTGGTCTGTGATGCTGGAAACCATCCTTGTTTGAGGCTCTGCAGCCGAAGAATAAAAAACAAAACAAAACACAAAACACACAAAAACAAACAAACAAACAAATAAATAAAAAACTGGATCAGGAATGAAAGATCTTTGGCAGGCTAATGGCGCCCTCTGCTGGACCATCACAGAAGCATCTGTAAACATAAACATGTTTCCTCCTCGTCCTGAGCAGACATGTTGGTCACATGATCACAGTTTTATTACAAACATGCTGAGAAAGTGGAGACATTTCCATGTGCTGCAGGTCTAACAAACAACGACGACGAAGACGAGGATTCAGTCATTTTAACTCTGTACACAGCTTTGGTTGAATACATGCTCCTGTAAATACATCATTTTTAATCTCATTTAAATACTAATTTCATTCAGAAATATGGAAAAATAGTCTGAGTATGAAGTTCATGTCACTGTACACGAAGATGACATGCTTCCCTTTTCAAATATATTTCTTTAAATAGAAAACTAAACAACGCTCTGTTTTTTCCAGCAGAGAAAGCAGGAACTTTAACTTCGCTGTTGCAGCCCAGTCTGGATCAAACAGCTGATTTTGCTCCAGTTTTCAGTTTCCAGAGGGAGCAGGTTCAGCTGAGACCCGGTTTGTGGGTTTGGTTCTGGTGTTCAGGCTGGTTTTAGCTCCTCAGAGCGGGTGAGACAGATGGAGGACACCCTCCGATCCATTAGTCACTTCCTGAGGTTGCAGGTGGACGCTGCGTCTTCAGTCCAACATGGCGTCCAGCTGGTCGGCCAGGTCGTCGAACATGTTCCCAATGTCGTCCAGAATGGTCCCGGCAGACCTGACGGAGCTCCTGCCGCTGCCGTGACAACAGGAGACACAAATATAAGACATTACACACTACTTGGGAGTGTTAACAGGAATAATCTGGAAAACGAAGGGACGCTCACCCGTCAGAGTCGTCCTCCAGTTTTCTCTCCACGGCCTGCAGAGCTGCTGCCAGACTGGTGCTGGTCTGATCCAGTCTCTGCTGGACCACCTCGGTTCCGCCGGACGTCTCGTGGAGGTGGCCTGGACCCACCACAAACACCTGATGCCTGACCGTGGCCGGGCTCTGAGGGGCCGGAGTCGGGGGCCCGGAGGAGGTGAAGGCTACACTCTGGACCACAGTGACGGTCACCGTGGGAGACGCTGGTCCTGCTGGAGAGACGACAGGTCAGACCAAACCAAAACCAGCAGACTCAGAAATGTGTGTGTTTTTAAAACCTTGGGAGTGAGGACTTTCCTGCAAAGTGAGGACATTTTTACCGGCCCCCTGTTTAAGTCCAGATCAGCAGAAGTAATAAAAATATTTCCACCAAGGGTCCCAGCTCTGTATGGGATCGTTCCCTTGGGGTCCCAACCTTAGTGATCCGACTGTAAAGGGTGGAGTGTGATACTGCAATCTGCTTACTGGTTGAAAGAATCACCTCTTGTGGGTTTCAGCAATAAGAACAAAGTGGGAACAGCTCCATATTTAAATGTACCGTAGATTTTTATTTAACCCTCTCGAGTTGATGGACAAGTCAGTAAGTCAAAATAACATGAAAAATTTAAGATGATGTAACTGCAAGAGGTAGCCTCTAACAACTTTTGACAAAAAGTGTTGACTATGAACTACCTACGAGTTTGTACATTGTGTTGATCGGCAGAAAAAACAAAACAAAAAAAACAAAACATAACACCCTCCTTCTTATTGGTGGAAAAAAATGCACCACATCAGCCAATCAGACAACGTGACACATTTAGTTGCTGAGGAAGAGGAGAAGTTGTTGGAGTGACGGTGACCAAAACCTGAAGTGCAGCCTCATGGTGGACAGGAGGACTACTAAACCCTGGAAATGTCCAGACTGTAACGTCCTCTCTATCTTTTAATGGACAGGAACTTATTTTTTGTGAAAGCATTTATATGGTATCTTATGCGACACCTGATTATTTCTTAAATAGTTGTTCAAAAACCATGACACATTGAAAAGAAGGCAGATAAGGTGTTTTATAGGTGAAAATTAAAAGGAAATTCAAAACTATACAAATGGCTAAGTATCCTCTAAAGTCCTGAGGATTAAAGCCACATGCCAAGAATAACAAACACAACCATGCTCCTCCTTTGTTTGTGTCACCTTCTTCCTTATATTTCAAGGAAGGAGTTGTGCTGCTATCACATGACGCTACCATGTATCTGAAGCATCTAATGCTATCCAGCTGATGCTCCACCTACCACCTAAGGATACGGTTGGCTGTGGAAACAAAACGGAGATCAGGGTTTTACGAACCAGATCATCAAACCCCACGGTATAAACAGGACTTTATAGGCTTCTTTTAAAGTTTCAGACACGTCCTCAGAAAGGTGGTAGGACATAAGAAGCTACATATCAAATGTAAATACAAACAACTTTGTGTTAAAAACAAAAAAAAAGTTATATCTTCTATGGTGTCGTCGCTCTGCAGGTTAATTTAAACAGTCCTCACTTCACTGCTTACACAGAATATATATATATATGTGCGTGTGTGTGTGTGGTTCTGACTCTGAGCGGCCAGCAGACTTTGGCGGACTGGTTTCGGGGCCACAGCGGGTTTTGGAGACAGCGGAGGTTTAATCGGGGATCCTTGAGCTGGACTTTCTGGCCTATCCTGGTTCCGGGATGAAGGCCTGCTGCTGTCGGACTCGTACTCGGTCGCTCCGGATGTGACGGGAGAGTCCCTGCCTGTCTCCTTGTCTTTGGGTTTGTGT
This sequence comes from Melanotaenia boesemani, assembly GCF_017639745.1. Classification (NCBI taxonomy): domain Eukaryota; kingdom Metazoa; phylum Chordata; class Actinopteri; order Atheriniformes; family Melanotaeniidae; genus Melanotaenia; species Melanotaenia boesemani. The sequence goes on from NC_055683.1 coordinate 38,221,121, forward strand.
CGGCGCTTCACCGTGTCCGACTCCTTCAGATTGAACTCGGGAACATCCAGATTCTTGGCTGGTGCTTTGTCGGGTGGCTCCAGAACTGCTTCGGCCCTGGGCGGACCTGGAGCTTTGGGTCTCTGTTTGATGGTCAGGTTCCCCTCCTCGGCAAAGGGGATGCACTCGCTGGAGCTGTTCTGAGGGGACGAAGAACCTTCCAGCCCATTTCCTTTCGATTCCTCTTCCTCGGAGTCGGACTTCAACCCTTGGTCCGGCTCAGTGCCAGCACCGGTTTGGATGCACTCGCTCTGCACTCTCCTCCTCGGCCCGGCCTCTCCAAGGCTCAGGGACTGAGGTGGCGGTTCAGGCTGTGTGGATCCTGTGTTTATCCTGTCGCCCTCCAGTGTGGCGGCTATGCTCCGGACGCTCCCAGGACTGTCAGTCACCACGCCGCCCGAGGATGACGTGGTGCTGCCGTCACTCAGCTCGCCACTGGTGGTGCTGCTCACCGAGCTCAGTCTCTTTGGAGGAGGAGGAGGCGGACCTTTCTTCCGGGCCCGCACAGCGAATGACTGGCTCCGCCCCACGTTGCCGTTCTTCTCAGGGCTCGACTGTAACCGGGCCAGCTGGCTGCGGCCGGGCTTCCGGGTCAAGGTGGCGTAGGACGGCACGTTTCCGGAGAGAAGCGCAAGCTCCTCCTCATCCTCTTCGGGCTCGCCGTCCGACAGAGCATAGCGAGTCATGCTCTGGGTGCGCTTCTTGGGGGGTGTTAGGGTCAGGTTGTGGTTCTGGGGCCTGGAGGATGAGCTAAGATCAGTGGAGCCGCATTGAGAGTGAAGGTAGCTGAAACCCTTGAGGGCTGGGGACCCGTGAGGAGAGGGGCCCCGAGATCCAGAGAGTTTGGGCTTGGCCGGAATGGCCGGGTACTTGAACACAGTGGCGGTTCCCAGAGGAACCTGTTTGGGTCTCTGGTCCCAGCCCTCAGGAAGGTTCCTCTCTTTGGCGGGGCTCCCCTCCAAGCTCTCCTGGGACCAGCTGTGGGGGCTGATGGAGGCGGTTGGAGGCTCCTGGGAACGTCCAGACCCTCTGGACCGGGTGTCGATGCTCTCCTGGCTCTGAGACATCCCCACTGCGTTCTTGATGGCCAAGCCTCCGTCACAGCCAGCGTAGGGTCCGGACATGGCCGTCTGCAGCTCGGTGCTCAGTTCACTGTCTTGGAAGGTCATCATCTTTGGAGTATTGGGCGACGAACACTCGCTGCTGGCGTCGGGCGACTCAATGGTGACCAGATGGAGGGCTCCCGGACCTTTCCGCCGCAGTGTGCCCGATTCGGCATTAAGGATGGCCCTCTGGATATCACACAGCTTCTTCACCGCCAGCATCAGCTTCTTCTGGTGACCTACAGGGAGGAAAACCAAGATGAGAACTTCCACCAGTCGCCTGGAGTACAGAAACATGTCCATACATGGAGGACAGAGACATGTCCTCACCCAGCTTGGTGATGCCGATCTCCTGCAGGTCTTCCCATGTCAGGTCTTTGACGATGGTTATGGAGTCATAGCCGTTTTCAGCCAGTCTCTTGTGGTACTGCGGGAGCCCGATGGCGCTGAGCCACTCACTGAGGTCCGACTGAAGAGAAGAGACACAAGTTCGGTCAGAACCAGAACACACACAACTGGGATCAGAAGATCAGGAACAGTCTTACAGGAATGTATTCTGGCAGCCACTCTGGGATGTTCAGGTTGTTGATCTCCATGGAGATCTTCTTGCGGTGCCCTGGTTTGGTCACTCCGATGGCCGTCAGGTCCTACAGAAAGACCAGAACCAAGATGGAGTCAGAAATTATGTTATCTTCAGGTCAGAGATGCATTGGTGTGATTGTTGCGTTCACCTCGGGAGTCATCCTGCTGATGGTCGGCACGTCATATCCGGAGCTCAGGAAGTTTCCGGTGTACTGCTCCAGCTGGAACTCGCTCAGCCACTGGTAGATGGCCTCCGCATCCTACAGCACAAGCAATCAATACTGAAGTTTCTATCTTGTGAAGCATGTTTGTAAACAGAAACACAAGCAGGAATCTTCTTCTTTTCATCTACAACTTTTTCTTCACTTAGCCTCATTTCCTTTTCCCATGATAGAATTAATGATAGAAATAAATAAAAAAGCAGTTTTTATTTTTTGCTTCGACATAATAACCAGTTTGAACGCAATGTTTCAGGTTTTGTGTTTCAGTTTCATTGCGACACTAATGCTGAGATCATTGAGACATTTGTTAGTTTCTCAGACATAATTCACCTTTTTATATATAAGCATTTTATTTAAGTGTCATTCAAAACAAACAAGGACCATATACAATAAATATTTTATCTTCTTCTGCTTCTGTATTGAATTTCTATTAATAGCTTTTTTTGAGGAAATGAAAAAAAAAAAAAACATCAAAACACGCGGCTTGAAGTGTGTTATGACTATTGGTAGTGATACATGCACAGTGTTCACAAAAATCACAAAAAATTGTGAAATTTCTCCCATAGAAATGAATGAGGTTTAGCCAGAATAAGTAAAAAGTCCACTCTGGAGTGATATACCTCAGGCAAACTATTGCGCATAAACGTAATTTAAAGTGTGAATGGGTTAGGGTGGAGTTTAACTCAACTGGTTGAGCAGCCGCCCTCAGATACAAAGGCTACAGCTCTGTGGAGCAGGTTTGAGTCCCAGCCTGGGACCCTCTGCTGCACCCCCTTTCCTGTCAAGATACTTTTAAATAAAGGCCACTAGGCCCCAGAAATCCTTTAAAAAATTTTAAACGGGTCATGAAACCTTTTAAAGTCTCAAAAAGTGCTTTAATATCTTTGATGGTTTATACACAATCACAGTTTAAGTTTCATATTTTAGAAACTGCTGCAGAGTCTTCGCTCTGGTGATGTCACATGCTTCAAATTATTCTGAAAACTTCTCCAATAAACTTCTTTGACACCCAGTTTTCTTATAGACAAATTATACATCATATCCAACATATCCATTTTTTTCTTCTTTCCTCCAGATACACCTTGGCACGGCTCTCTCCTAAACAGAGGCGCCGAGTCTATTTTTGATGGATATCCACGATGCATCAAAGTCAGCAGTTCAGAAAGGGGGCAGACAGGAAATCAGACATGGGAGCGGTGTCAAAGCTTCCGGTAATTTTCAAAATCAAAGCCCTCGTGCAGACCTGAGCTTGCTGAACCATGTAAACATTACGTATTTAATTGGTCAGGGTGTCTCAGTATATTTTTTTTTTTTACATCATGGACGAAGAGAAGTTCATCCTGGAAGTGGAGAATCACAAGATCTCCTGTGATTTTGTGATCTTGCGGATCTATTGCCTCAATATTAAGTCATAAAATTTTGCAGTTGTAAATGAATGTTTGCAAATAATTTCAGCAACAGTCACCATCCAGTCAGATAGAAGTGTAAGGATATGGACATAATTCACAACCGAGTCTCACACGCGGTTTTGTGCTTTGCATCTGTGAACAGGGCTTTTCCAAAAGAATAAATTTTTATTTTCAAAAATACAAATCTTTTTTACAACCATGCAAACTCTTTTCTGTACATTTGCAAACTTGAATTTATCAGGCAGATTGCTTTTACAGGGCGACAAGCTGATTCACAGATGCAAACTCTGAAATTATGTGCAAACATTCATTTACAACTGCAAAATTTTATGACTTAATATTAAGCCCATACGGATCCAGCCAGGTCAGAGGTGGACAAGTTCGGTCCTCGAGAGCCACAATCCTGCAGGTTTTCCAAACTTCCCTGCTCCAGCACACCTAACTCAAATTAAATGGATCCAACAGCCTATAAGGATCTGCACAATGACTCATTTGTTTAAGTCAGGTGTGTTGGAGCCGGGAAATTTGAAAAACCTGCAGGATTGTGGCTCTCGAGGTCTGACGTTGGCCACCCCTTAGCTAGGTGGACTCACGGGCGCTCCGCACCTGAAACGCTCCCGGTGTGGATTGATGTGCCACGGACGTCGCAACAAAACCGCAGCGCAGCCAAAATGTGCCGCACATGCACACGGTTAGCCATGAGCCTTTGTGAATAGGGAGAGAGGAGACACTGTTGTCATAGCAACGTTAACAGGCTCAGAAGACACTGTCGTCATAGAAACATTAACAAACAGACATGGTTCTGTGTCTTATAGGAATCATACACACAGCAACAATATGCAGAAAAACCCAGCAAACAGAGCTGTAGGTCACATTAAAGGAGGAAAAAGTTAGGAAATTATTTATTCTTGTTTCATGTTTTAACAACATAAAAACCAAGAATTCAATTTCAGCATGGGTGTGAACATTGTACATCCAGAATAGTCCTTACTAGTAGTGGTAGTTTAATGAGATAAATAAAAATCGTGATCCTTTAAAGACTTTTTAAAAGGGACACAAAAGGATGAGGTTTCATTCAGAGTTCGGACCGAGATTTTATTCCCTCCTGCCTGTCGACGCCGTCACACTCAGACCTCTGCTGGTCTGGACTTGATTTTATCCTGGTGGTCGTAGCTGCTTTTAGTTTGATCGATCAGGAAGATGTTGACGTTTGGGTGTGTGCTGGTGTTTACCTTCCCCTCCAGCAGCTGCTGAGGACGAACAAACTGCTGGGAGAAGCTTGGCTCTGCGGGACGCTGCACTGTCACAGTGTGTCTCCGAGGAGTCCCACCTGGAGGACACGAGCAGGACACTTAAGCACATTAAGCTACAGGACTAGTGACCTTCAACAGGAATGTTGGCAATCTTTCCTGCATGGAGAACTTAATGGAATCATTGAAAGAAGCTGAAAAAAATCTGTGTTTTAATGTCAACCAGTTCTGACCTGCAGGATGGTCGGCCTGTTTGAGATCTGCAAGGTGACCTACATCGACAGCAGAGGGTGCCACCTGCACAGGAAATAACAACCACCGTTAACCTGCAGCCTCTTAGATGAGAAAACATATAAAAAATTAGATTTTCTTTTCATGTTTTCTTAATTCTGTTACATCAGAATTTTGGATGTTATGGGAAGCAGAAGCAGATTTTTGGTGTTTTCTGGATGCAGCAGGAGTCTGTACCTTGCTGTCATGGTGACTGGTGTTGTGCTGGAGCCCATTGGGAGCGTTGGTGCTCTCGGTACTCTGGCCGCTGCCGGCACTTCGGGTGCTGCCAACGCTGCCGGTGCTCCCCACGCTGTTTCTGTCTCCAGCTGCAGACAACAACACAAACTGTGAGTTCCTGACATCCGGCTGGAGCTTGACTAGCACAGACGGGCGGTGTCAGGGTGGAGGAAGCAGCGGGTGCTGTCGGAGGAAGATGAGGAGTGGCGGGCGAAATGCGGAGGTTGCACAGCTGCAGCACGAGCCCAGCCATGAAAACACTGCTCAGGCATTTTTTTTGGTTCTGTGAGGAGTTTCACCTACAGATTGTTCTAAAAGCCTTTCAGATGGAGCTGCTTCATAAAAATGTGGCTGCATTTGAGAACAACACGTCAAATCATGCACAAAAAAACAAATCTTATTTCTCAACATCTGATGAATGAAACATGAGCCGAACTCTGTAAAATATAAAACAGAAAAACTGTCTGTGCAGCTGCATCGTGGCTGAACATGTGGAACAACCAGAGACGACGTGGTGTCGCCCCCGTGTGGTAGCAGTGAGGCTCTGCGTTTAGCATCAAGCAGTGTTTTGACCCAACACACCGAGACGACCATCCTTCAGCCTCACTGGCAGCGCAAACAGCAATCTGCTGGTTTCTCCATGATGTGATTCATCATCTGTCTGAACATGAGGCGACTTTGTGCTCGCTGGTATTTAAACAGAAGACGACCTAAAATAACCCGGACATCAACAGGTCTAATTGAGGGCCGATTCCTCCCCAGAACCTGGACCAGCTATTAAGTACATGCCCAAGGACAGTTAATAAAATTCCCTAAGATTAATGAAAAACAGTTAATTACAGTGTGTAATTGGGTGAAAGTGACGTGCTACCCGCTCGGCTGCTACAGCTAGCTTTTTGCATAAAAAAAAGAAATAAAAAAATAAAATAATGGTGCTATGGCTTTGGATGTTCTAATCGACATCCCATGAATGGGATTTTATTTTACAGACTGTCTGCTGACCCTGAACTGTCAAACGAGATAAGTGGAAACTGTCAGAAAGCTCTCAGCTGTGTAGCGCTGAGGGCTTTGTGTCAGTGGCAAGTTTATAGAAAGTTTTGTTTCGTATGCTTTCTAAGTCTATTTATGGTGGGCTCCTCTAATTTTGAATATATTTACCTATGAAAATTTAAGGCAATGCATTACTAAGATGCAACAAACTGCAGTGGTTTAATGTTATTGCACAACTGACATATAATGGAGGCTAGTTTTTTCTTCCTCTAGGTAAAAGACAACCTGTTGTCCCCAGTCTATGTCCCGTCTTCGTGTGTGTCTGCACTGCGAAGGAAAAAAGGACGATCTGGAATAGTTTGAAAGATGAAAGCAAGCAAAAAATAGATGAGCACAAATAACATTAAAGTTTTTTTTTTAATGATCTTGTTCATTTAATTCTTGAACAAACATTCTTGTTCATGCAACAAGAAATGGCAACAAAAGCGTAACTCGCAAATCACCACGGTAACGGCAGTTTTCAGTAGGTGCGTTTACATATCCCTAGAATTGTGCAAAACCTATATATCCCAATACAAAACTGGTAATGGAAACACCTACATTTAGAAAAACCTCTAAAATATCTCTAAAATATGTTTAGGCTCTAATGAGGTGGTTTTTCAGGCATGTTGATATAAAAGTGCGTCACAAAAGGGTAATGGAAGCACTTTTTTCACATTCAGACGTCCCTGGATGTGATGTAGGGGGTCATGTGGCCAGCTAATATCAAATAAAGATGGCATGGTATGAGTAGATGCAGGAGAAGATGGAAATCTTTTAGAAACAAAGAAAAAAAATATAGCTGCTCTAATCTGACTTGTATGTTTTTACTTCTGTCGTTGTGGAGAGCGACTTTCGATTGACTAGGTAAGGTAAATCGGGAAGCAATATCTCCGTCAGTTGGATGTTTTATTTTTTTTCTTTTACCAGTAATTTAGAAAAATGGTACGGATTTTCAGTACCAACAAGCCCACATTATTCTGACCTGACCACATAAGTGCTGTACTGGTTTGGAAAGTATGAAGTCGGCTAGCGCGTCGCTGATGAGAAACGGTTAATGGTCAGTTGACAGCAGGAGCTGGTTCCAGCTAGCTTTTTGCCGCCCAGCATGGTGGCTTAAGCGAACAGTGTGACGTCACTGAGAATGCTCCATATAAGTACACTCCAGTAACCAGCAGGAGAAACTAGTCTGTTCATGTCAATCAGGGGAAAAAAATCAGTTACAGATGAGATGATAAAGGATATAAATCCAAAACTCTGACCTTCATAACCAGCAGGTATCAGAAAGCTTCTCCAAGAGGATTCAGACTGGTTGAAGAATAAAGCTGCTCAGTCCAGATGTTTATTTTTTATTTTACTGGTGATCTTTAGAACTGGACAGACTCTGGTTCTGATTCATAAACTGTATTTATATTTATGTCTGATTTCAATAAATGCAGCTGTTTGTTGTCTTAAAAACAAATCAAAGCAGCATTTGAGGATGAAGTTGATGGAAAAATTAACTAGATTGTAAAAAATATAACATATATGGGATAATTGTTTTATTAGAAATAAAATATTGTGATTTGATCTCACAATAAAAATAAATTCATACATTTTTAAATTACCTCGTATTTTTAAAGTAATGCAACTGCTAAAAGGTTAAAAATAACAAAGTATAATAAAAGAATTGTAAATATGTCTTGCTCTGTGGTTCTGGACCTATCAGCTGGTTCTGTTCTGTATAAAATAACATTACTGTCTTTATTCCTGTGAACATGTGGGGCTGACGGCGTTCAGGTCTCGGTGTGTGGGGTCTGGATCGGGTCCGGATGCAGAGCTTTGAGCCGGGCAGTGGTGCAGCTTCAGAACAGCCGGGAGGGAAGCTCTCGTTCAGGACTCTTACCATGACACGAGTCCCTGAGGACCCAGATATCCTCGAAAGGACACCCAGACTGAGACAGATGGCTCGGAGACAAACCTATCAGACACAGAGATTCTGATGGACTCGGTTCTGTTCGGGGGGAGAGGGTGAGTGGTGTTACAGGAAATAGGTTAGGGAGGAAGGAGGATCCTGGGAGTGGATCAGACAGCTGAATCACCCTGAAGCTGAGATACGACAAAACCTATCCTGGACCCATCCAGGACCAATTCTGGACCCATTCTAGACCCATCTAGGACCCATTGTGGTCCATCCAATCTAGACCCATCCTAGACCCTACCTGGACCTATTCTAGATCCATCCTCGATCCCTTCTGGACCCATGATGGATCCATTCTAGACCAATCTTGGACCCATAATGGATCCTTTCTAGACTCACCCTGGACCTATCATGCATCCATCCTGGACTACCTGCTGGTCAGAACCTGGTCATCATCTGGGGCCTCATTTATAAAGCTGACGTATGTACAAGAACCGGCGTACACCAATTATAGTCAACTTTTGGGGTTTATAAAAAACAAAACTTGGTGGGAGAATGTTCCTACCTCCCTCCTCAGAAACTCTGACCCTGCCAAACGCACAAAATCTGGAGAAATGGGAAACTGTAACACCAGCGGTACAGAATAAAACCAAAGAAATGATGTGAAATGTGAGACATTTGTTCATTATCAAATATTACCTTTCACATCACGTCATATATTGTATTAGAGCTATTTGCAAAAATGAATAAAGAGGCATGTTTCATACTGATACTCCTGGGAGTGCATGCTCACATACTCGCAAAAAAAGGGAAAAAAATCAGGATTTACAAGCTGAACAGAGATGTATGTTAATAATAAGAACCTCAACCACTAAAATATGGTCTGTCTGTTGTGAAACAAAACTTACATGTTATAAAATACATTCAGCTAAATAAGGTGGACAGTCTGCTGCCAGCGTGTGCCAGACAAATAAGTTCTTAATAATTAAAATTAAAACCACATGGTCGCCGTGAACAAGTGCTCGTGAGTTAGGTTACAATCATCCCCCTACCTGTAGCTATTCAGAAAATGGATTGATGGTTGGATTTAAAACATATCTCAATGTGTTAAGACGTACAACAGCTTGTCTGGCACTGCTGGACAATATGGCACGAGACTCTGGAGTGAGAGGATTTTCGGAGACCAGCAAGATTTATGAACTGGTTCGGACTGCCGTGTGCTGTGCTCTGGGACCTCTATGATGCTCTGGGACCTGTGTCATGCTCTGGGACCTCTATGATGCTTCGGGCCCTCCATTACAGAGATGCACCAGGATGAACCACGCTGTGCCAGTCCCTCTGCAAGAGCAGACAACACTGTTTTTTTTGGCAACAGGCACCTTCGAGCGGCTGACAGGTCGAGGATATTACAGCCAACCTTCAGCCGTGTTATGCCCGAAGTGTTAAACGGCACCATTGGTTTGTCACAACGTTACAATAACTTTCCTACACTTGGGGTGAACAGGCAAACAAAACAATGCAGTTTGCAGGAATGTCTGGTTTCCCCGATGGAATCGGCGCTATTGACGGCACTAAAGTCGCAATAAGAGCACCAAGTGGCTGTAGTGGCTGGTTGGCCTAGGTACACCCATGTCTCATTCATTCTAAGACACAGCAGAGTGTGACACAGTCTGAAGAATGGAGCGTCTCGAAGTGATCAAACACTTATGAAACGTGCAAGAGGTGGAGCTTTTTTTTTTATTTAAAATTTTTTAGTGTTGTCCAAATTTCTGTCCAGGCGGTCTTTACGTCCTGCAACTCTGCTTCCACTATTTTACTTTCTGATGCTGCTGATGACCACACCGTCTCCACCAAATAAAACCTTTTTACGTTTTTTAATGTGGTCCATCGGGATCTCTGGCTCACCCCCCCCCCCAAAAAAATTCTTCCCTCTTGGAAATGATACTGAAGAATATTTATCATGAGCATTCACCTGACCTTTTATAGCCACCATAAGGGCGGGCAAAGCGCTCCCTCACTTGCACCCACTTTAGAGTTGATTCTGAATTATAAATGGAAACAGGCGTGGGACGTGCGCGCTCATAAATCTGGAAGTTTTTGTGCGCCACATTTCCCTTTTTCCCTGCGTATGCCACCTGTAGTTTGCTTTGCTACGTAGTTTTATAAATGAGGCCCTTGATATGAACAGGTAATGTGACCACTGCTGCAAGGCTGTTTGTGTGTGTGTGTGTGTGTGTGTGTACCTGTACAGGAAGTGAGACCATTTGGGAGCGGCAGCACCTCATGGGTGGGGGGGATGTATAGACTGTAGGAGTCATCGGTCTGAGGGGCGGAGCTTAGACTGGAGGAGATGGGGGCTCTGGGCAGCAGCTGCTGACGCTGGGTGGGCAGAGAGGCGTGCCGGGACAGGGTCCCCCCTGGAGGAGGAGGAGGAGGAAAAGGAGGAGGAGGAGGAGGGGGGTTATCAAGCTGATGGTTAGAGGTGGAGGTCAGTCATTATTTGGATGGAAAGATGGATGCAGGAAGAAGGAGAGAGGAGCATGTAATGATGTGGAAGCAGCCAGATTAGTTTTTTGGGTGGAAATGGGAGTTTTCAATCGGCATCACTTCCTGTTTCCTGAACAGACGTCTGAGTGGATGGATGAAGACGTGGAGATGACGTCCAGAATATGAGATCAAAGTTGCACTAATGCAACCATTTGTTCCAGTTTGAAGGTTCGATGTATCAGGACATAAAAATCATCAGAGACTCCAGCCTCAGATGGACAACGTGACAGAAACTAAATGTCAGAATCAGTGAGTGAAAAACTACGTCCAACAGGATGAGGTCTGGACTCTGACTGGACCACACTGAAACCTCAAATTAAATGGACCTCCAACAACTTGATGTCATGTCCGGCCCATTAATTTAAACCAGGTGTGTTGCAGCGGGGAAACATCTCAAACCTGCAGGTCTGTGGGCCTCGACAATCAGGGTTGGGGATCCCTGTTCTAGAATAGAATAGATCTGATGGTCTGAACTTGCTGGGACCATCCTCCATTCCTGGAAGGCTGGAAGCTGTCTGGTAAATAATTTTTCTCTCTGTGGGATGATGGCAGTAGAGATGGATGTAGTTCATCTCAGATTCTGACTTTTAGTTTCTGTTCATAAAATAATGAATATCATCATCAGTAGCTTCGACCTGAACCTGACTGATCATTAAGTTCTGTATTACTCCTCGTCCGGACATCCTTCCTGTTTTTCATCTTCTTCCTCCTGGACTGGACTTGAATACATGATGTTAAGGAAGAAACAAACTAAATAATCCGTCTATCCAATCTGGATGGGATTAAAGAAAGAAAAACCTGAGAAACTGACCGTTCCTCCTGCTGATGACCTCTACGATGGACGGAGGGAAGAAGCCGACTCTGTCAGTCCCTCTCTGGATGTCGTGGATGTGGCCTTTCCAGCGTCCATCCATGTGCTGCTCCAGAACCTGTAGAAACCGGTCACATTCTAGTTTTATCATTGTATAAAAATGCTTCAGATAGTGTTTAATACGAGTGTGAACATGAGCGTTCTGAGTTACTCAGCCCTGACTAACACATGCTGGAGGCTCAGTGCTTACTTCACTGTCTGTAAGAACAATGGGAAAGTCCAGCTTTTGTGGTTAGCTCACTGCCTGCATAAAGAGAGTCCTCTGACTGAACTCTGTTGGAGATCAAACATCATCCAGAGGAAATGCAGGAAGGGGTGTTAACCGTCTACAGAGAGCTGGACTTGTCTCCACCTGCCTCTCAGCCACAGTCCAGGTTTACTTTACAACATTTCCCAGAGATCAGATCAGAATGACGCAACTCAGATTTAATCTGATGTTTGAAACTGAAATCTGAGAAAAATCCTCATTCAGAGCAACACAAGATGTTTTTATGTTGGAGATCAGCTGTCCTTAAATATGGATTCTATCTGTTTCTGTTACTTAAATCCTGATTATGAGTCAATGCTTGAAACTAAAAGTAGCACAAATTAGGATTATTTCTCTCCTTTAATAATTCTAGCTGGTGTTGTATTCTACATGGTTGGAAAGCCTGATTAGTCACCTTTACAACCAGGTAAAACTGGTGAGAATGAACACAGCTAAATGTAAAAGATGTTCCAAACCCTCCTAAAATACTCTCCACAAGGACTAAATCAGTGGTTCTCAACCTATTTTCCTAGAAAACCCTCTTTACGTAAGAAGCCAAAGGTCAGATTTAAGTCTCTCCCTGCCTAACCCGAAACAGTATTTCTTCTAGGAGGGTTCCTGGCTTGTGTACGTTGTACGTTTTAAGTTTAGTCCAGAACCTTACAAGAGACCGAAGCAGAACCATGTTGTTCTGAACCAGAACCAGAACAAGTCTCACCATGATTACATCTCCAGCATTGATGTTGAGGGCGGTGGGGTCGTGGACGTTAAAGTAGTCCTTCAGAGCTCGGACCTGCAAAATCCCTGTTGCATCTGTTGAGGAAACAGAAAAACAGAAGTTTAAATAGATTTCTGGGATGCTGTTCCTCTTCAGGGACCACAACAGGAGCAAAACCCACAATCCTAAAGACCTGCAGAGGTCCTGCTGAGTCTATTGAGAGTAAAACAAATTTGTTAATGAAAGGAGGTCAGGAAGAGTATTTAGTCTGGAAAAGACCTGAACAATATTCTGCTGAACCTATAATTTGATCCCAACTGTGAAGCATGGTGGAGGCAGCATCATTATGTGGTTATAGACGGTTCAGTTGTTAAAAAAACAAGGGCTTAAAGAAATGTTATTAGCCCCTAAATTAATTTAGTTATATACAAACAAAATTGAAAAGAAAAAGACTGAAATGAATCAAATGCAATTAAAAACAAACAAAATACCAAAATAAAAATAAATAATAGTAAATAAATGAAAATTTGGAAGCAAATTTGCAACAGTGGGCATGACGGGGTTAAAGATGATGTAGTTCCTGATACGGTCGTATTTCTGACCTTCGCCCAGCTGAGATGCTGAAGTTTCACCAGAAGAGAAATCAGGCAGAATTAATAGAACACATTTCATTTAATTTTCCTCCTTTCTTTACATCTAAGACCTAAAACTTTCCAGAAAAGCCTGGAAATTGAATCTTTTCCAGCTCTGTAACGTCCCCAATAGTTCTCCCAACACTCCCATCATGTTCTAAAACTCAATGTGGGTTTTTAAGCAGAGGGTGGGACTTCAGTTTGATGGACACATCATATATCCAATCACATGTGAGGGCAGACTTGAATCTGGGTTTTTATGTAAAAGAAGGATGGGGCAGATGCTCTGAAGACAGCGTAGTGGTCCAGACCAGGATTTCTAAAGAAGACAAATTGATGAAAAGAGCCGGACCTCCATCACTATAATGAATTAAATGAATCACTATATTTCTAATAAAACTATTGTATGACGTATCATTCATCCATCAGCTGCATGACGCTGATCACCAGCTGCTGCCTGAACAAAATGCAGCTGAATGGGGAAAGGAGTCCAGAACCAGTGCCCTCCTCTTCCTCAGCCATGCTGCTGTAATGTAGCAGAATGTGGTTCTTCATCGTCTTGCTGAATGATTCTTGGACTTCTCTGGAATACTGACTGGTCTGACCACAGTCCAGGTCTCCAGTGTGCAATGGTTCATCCCAGATTCCTCTGAGTCTAGAGAAGTCGCCTCTGGAATTCTGGACCAGGTAAACATGCAGCATCTTTTCTGCTCAGGCAAGTCAGAAGTGACATCCGTGAGTCTAACTGTGGATGAAGGTTTCCATGGAAAGCTTTGTTCATGTGGTTCTATCCGCTGGTGATGATGATGGCAGAACCACGGAAACATTTCCCGCATGTTTAACAGATCGGTCCTTCATACACAGAAATTCCTCCAGATTAATTTAACAATTTAATGATTTTCTGATTGTAGAGAAGAAACAGTTTCAAACTATCTTTGAAGAAATTTGTTTTTAAACTGTTGAAAGACTTTCATGGATGCTGCCGTTGGACCAACTGACCTGGACTTCTTTTCGGAGGCACGTAAACATATGAAATGAAGCTGAAGCAGGTGGTTCTTACTGTCTGCAACGAAATAAAGTTTCCAAACTGCCCATTTTTTCATGAATTTGGTCGTTGACTTCCTGACGATTTCATGTATGACTCAGATAACCAGCATCTAAATTCTCATTACTCATGCACTATGAATAAAACAGGCTCTGATTTTATTTTTAAAATGTTCACACATTCAACACTAAACTTTCTACATGAAGGTCCGGATCACGACTTTCTGCTTACTCCAATATTCATATCATAAATATAGAAGAATATTATTATAGGATGCAGAAATATAGAGTTGGTGCTGCTATGATAAGTAAACAACGTGTTTTGTTGTTATTGTGATGAAAATAGAAGCTGAAACAAACTCTGCAGATTCCCACTGACTCCTACCAACAACAAACCAGCCGCTAACGCTACTCATCAATGATTAATCTGCAGCGCACGGCAGCGGCGCGTGCACATTATTCATCTCTCCTTTCTGCAGCAGTAAACATGACGGGAAAATCTCCATCCATGTTTAAATCACTACTTCAACACAACCGTTCATTCTTGCCTCAGTCTGGTCCCACAGGAACTTCAAAGACCGCAGGATTACAGAGCGCTCACAAACTGCATGCATGGCACTGCTGCGTTCGAGGCTCATTCTGCCCTTTGAAGTTCTGAGAGCCGACAGATAAGAGTTTAAGGTTACATAACCACAAATTTTACACACAGCTGCAGCATGGATTTCAGCTCCTAACGTCAGATGAGGTCGAGTCAAACTGCACGCCGTGAACATTTCAACAGAAAACTAAACAACCCCGAAACCCTTTGTTGGTGGTGACATCTGACTGAAAGTAGCTTTAATAAAAGCAGATGTAATCTGACCCACTTGCATTTAGCAGCAGGTGGAAATGGAGGGAGGTGTGTGCGCTCTGACCTCGCAGCAGCTGCTTGATGTCCCTGCTGGCGTGCGACGTGGTGAACTGGTTCACGATGTCCAGCGCCGTCTGGTTGTAGGTGTTACGGATGTTTACATCCACTCCAGCCTAAATGGATGACAACACACAGCAGAGACACTCAAACTGTCATCCATTTTCATGAAAACTATTAATCTATAAATATCCAGTATTTTTGATTAACTTGATCTTAAATCATGGTTGGGGTGATGTAAAGTTCAAACATTCAAGTAATCTAACCCAAAAATAAACACTACCTTAGCTTAAACGTTATATAAATGAACCCTTGTAGGTCACTTTTTTGACCTTTCAGATAGTTTTTCCTTCAGTTTCCCCATACGAGATGATTTTTTAATAAGAAAATCTTTCTCTTGAAGAAATAGTTAGCCCCCGCATTAGGTTAAACAAGATAAGTAGCCATTAAACTTATTTTTAAATAAAATAAAAATAAAAATTGCTGGGGACTTTATTAGGTTAAAGAAGTTAGTGCTAGCTGCTACATTAGCTAATAGAGGAGAATAACTGCTGCTAAATTAAACTGGATTATGTTAAAGGTCTAACTTTCTTAAAGGAGTAAAATTTACAACCTAAAAAGCTTTAAAAGCTTCCATGATCCCTTAAAATTAATTTTAAATAAAATAAGATATAAAAAATAGCTAGTGATTGTATTATGTTAAAGAAGCTAGTGCTAGTTGCTACATTAGCTAATAGAGGAGAATAACTGCTGCTAAATTAAACTGGATTATGTTAAAGGTCTTACTTTCTCAAAGGAGTAAAATTTACAACCTAAAAAGCTTTAAAAGCTTCCATGATCCCTTAAAATTAATTTTAAATAAAATAAGATATAAAAAATAGCTAGTGATTGTATTATGTTAAAGAAGCTAGTGCTAGCTGCTACATTAGCTAATAGAGGAGAATAACTGATGCTAAATTAAACTGGATTATGTTAAAGGTCTAACTTTCTTAAAGGAGTAAAATTTACAACCTAAAAAGCTTTAAAAGCTTCCATGATCCCTTAAAATTAATTTTAAATAAAATAAGATATAAAAAATAGCTAGTGATTGTATTATGTTAAAGAAGCTAGTGCTAGTTGCTACATTAGCGTAAGGAAGAGAACGCATAATGCTAAATTTGCCTCAACCAGATAATATTAAATGTCAAATTTGACTAAAATAATAAAATGTATAGCATTACAGGCCTTAAGTAGACAACACTAGCCATTAAACTTATTATTACAATAGGAAATAAATTGTTAGCCACTGAATTAGGGTAAACAGGATAATAGTGGGTGCTATGTTAGACTGACGGGGAGAATGCTGCTGCTAAACTACCCTCAACAATATAGATAAAATTTTCCTGAAAGGAGGAAGTTTGTTGTCCAACAAGTTGACAAAAATTAAAACATTTCTCAAAACTTTAGCTAATGCTGTAAATCGCAACTTATGAAGTTTAGCTCATAACTACCAGATGTTCCCATCTGAACTCAAACAAGGTAAAACTGTTCCTGATCATAGGTGGAAACAAAGAGACTACGTTGATATGTTTACCTGAACAACTAAAGAATAAAAATACTGTCATCATGTTGGGAAGAAGAAAGAACCAGTGGTCTGTGGCTGCATGGACAGGCAGTCTGAATCCTCTAAAACGAACTTACATCCAGCAGCAGTCGGACCACTTCGGTCTTTCCGTACAGGGACGCTTCGTGTAGAGCTGTTCCAGACTTGGTGGTCTTATTGATGTCGATGCCGGCTTTCAGCAGCAGCCTGGAACAGGCAGAGAGATGTCATTTATACCTGGATTTTACTCCCTATGGTTTAAAACGCTTCATGAAGGTGAAGTATTTTGATTTAATAACAGAATAAAAAGTGCATCCCTTCAGGCCGTTTTGTTAGTGTCATGGTGATGAAGGAGCACACTGATGCAGCAGCTGGTAGCTTCATCTTTGTTACTGAAGCATGAATTATTTATGACAACGTGAGACTAAAATATCCCAATAATCAACATTGAGAAGGCAGCGTACAGAGGTTTAATTAACCCCTTACAGCAGCTGTTAAGTGCTGCAGACCCTCCCTGCTACAGGTGTCCTCACATCAGCTGGACCATAAATCACAGAAAGGAGACAAGCTGCTTCATCTGACCCAGAAAAACTGACTAAATCATCCGACTGCTGGAAGGGATGAGACTGGTGGTGTAAACAGACTGAAAGGCAGCCGTCTCTATTTACAGCAGTTATTTCTAGCTTCCAGGATGGTGATAATGAGGTTTCTGCTTAATGAGCTGAGCAGATTTCAGTATCCACCCAAAGCAGAGGTGTAAATAAGGATCTTCACACAGATTTTTTCTAAAGGCAGTTCAGCATCTTGTTTTCTTATCCAGCAGGTAAAAGTCACACTGAAACACACCAGTGACGAGGATGAAACAGTAAAACTGGGTCACAGGGAGGCTGGAGTGGATTTTCCATGTCTGCTGGGAATGTAAGGAACGAAGAAGAGTCTGCACAGATTCACCAGCAGCTCGGCCTCATCCTGAAGGAAAGAGTCCGCCCGCCAACATCTGCAGCCTCTGTTACAGCTAAATAAACTTTTATCACTCAAACCGTAAAATTAATTAATATAAACCATCACAGATGTTAATCTTTGTAGATCATCAGGGACTTTTTGTCCTTTCAGGTCATTTTCCCTCCATTTCTAGCTTCCATCCATTTTATGTTTTCTTAAAGGTCAACAAGACATTTTTATTTACCCTTTCAGGTCATTAATGGACAAAAAAGTCCTCTCCTAAAACTGCTATACAAGGTTACAGATTAATATTTTTTCCACTTGTTTTTGCTCAAATCTATTGCCCAAGTCCTAATAAATATTACCAAATATTTAATAATTCACATTATTTTTACTTCTAACTTCAAATGCTAATTTGGTCACATGATGTGAAAGCTATGAAATATACTCATAAATGACTTGATTTCCATACTTTAATATGACAAAAAAAATTGTGCATTACAGAAACGGGGACACCATATGAAAAAAGTGGAATTTAAAGGGTTAAAATAATTTGAATAATTGCATATTTGGTTTTATTTATTAGGACTGAAGTTGACTGAAAGATCAGAGCGGGAAAAAAGAAAACAAACTTGTATAGTAGTTTTTAGAAGAAGACTTTTTGTCTCGTATGACTCTAAGACTCCTTCCCATCCCTCTCTGCTGTGCTCCAGCTCTCCCTTCAGTAACCATGGCAACTGTATTAGTGACTGACAGCAATGACGGAGTTGTTCTTGGCTCTGATTTTTTGAAGGTAACATAATGCATCAGAAAAGGTTTCAAATCTTTTAAAGAAATATGACTAAACATTTTTAGTCTCTGGGTGGTCTGAACTAACTCTGTGGTCCTTGTAAAGGAAACTGGAAACTAAAACAGATGCTTTGTTGACAGATTTCAACCATGGATCAGTTTGACTCAATCACCTGTGTCTTCATCCCCACATAAGATGTCTTTACCCAGGTAAAATCCTGCATAAGCACTGATGGGAAAACAACATAAAAACTGAATCCTTGTGCTGGTTTGACTAAAACCAAACTTTTAAATATGATCAAATCTGTTAGTTGTTTCAGAATTTGTTTTGTTATTAGACTCCATCCTCTAGTCTGTGAAGTCTGGTTTCAGCAAATACACCCAGCCATCCAACACCAGGACTGACATCCAAAAAAAAAGTTAAAGTCAGACTCACCGTATGACGTCTTTGTGTCCGTTTCGAGCTGCCAGGTGTAGAGGGGTGGTGTAGGCGGAGTCTGTGGGCTCCTTCCTCTCACCTTCCAACAAAGCCACCACCATGTTGCTGCTCAGCAGCAGCTGTGCCACCTGGAGGAGGAGACGTATCAAAGAGTCACTGCACGAACTTTCCAGAGGTAAAAGTTCCTCCGGTGCACCAGGAACAGAACCCTGTTCCAGAACAGGACCAGAACCCATTTCTAGAACTCCTTTCAAAGTTTTTCTTTTTTTTCTCTCATTCCCATTCTGGTACCAGACCAGTTTCAGAGGAACTTAAATCGGATCTTTGAATCATTAAGGCAGAAACAGTCGCCTATGCTAAGAGACTGTTTCTCTCCTATGTTAGGAGACTGGGATTAAACTTATCTTTTTGGACAAACATAGTGGCTTTAACTTATAAATATATGCGATAAGATAATGAAGGACAGGAATCCAAACTCCAAACCAGCAGGTATCGCTTTAAGACAGAAAGTTTCTGTTCAGACTGGGATGAAGAATAAAGATCCCCAGAACAAATATTTATTTAAAGATCCTCTGAACTGGGCCGACTCTGGTTCTGACTCAAACTGGATTTATATTTATGCCTGAACATGCTTTAGTCATAAATCTAAAAAGAAATGAGAACTTTTAAACTGATCGACAGTCTGCTGAATGTCTCACATTTAGACTCCTGGAGAAGCTGGGTGACGATACCAGAAACAGCTGCCGTCGACACACCCCACTAAAACAGCTGAAACCTAAACACACACCTCTATACTTCCACCTCTGTGAGGACCTTACTGGTCTGAATCCCGTGGCCCAGATCTGACCGGCCAGTAAACATGTTTCAGGTAATAAATGAGCTGAAACCTGCAGCAGGATCGTCTCACAGCTGAAAACACAATGAACTAGACTCTGACCCCCTCAGGTCTTCAGGATTCTGTTACATCATGCTATCCAGCCTCCATCTTTACCTCCACCCACAGCCTTGCATCATGCTGCCTTCACTGACCCTCAGAAGGAGGGTGAAACACTCCGGCTTTTGTTCCTTTGCTACCAGAGGATAGACAGATATCTTATGGAGGAATTCTGATATGCTGGATTAATCTTTAAGCCATAAGACTGAGCCCGTCTTCATGACCATCAAACTCTGGTATCTGGGAATAATCCCTGGAGATGCCTGGTGTTTTCTGACCCCCCCCCCCCACTGAGCACGCTCACCTTGGCTCGCCCGAACTCGCAGGCCAGATCCAGAGGAGTCTTCTTGGCCTTGTTGACCAGACACGGGTTGGACTGATGCTGCAGCAACATCTCCGACTGAAAGCACACAAACAAAAAAGAATGAGCTCAGTTCTGGCATTGAGTGAGGAGACGACGTCCACATCCGGATGTGGATGAGACTCCCGGTGAAGCAGCTGCAGAGAGAAGCAGACGAACCTCGTCCGTAGCTGAGATTCATGAACATAACAAACAGGTTTAATCAGACTGGGATCAACTTCCAGACCCTCCTCAGTTGGGGGTGGGGCTGTTACAGATGGAAACACTCACCTACATCCATCTTTATCCTGAACTGAAACACCAGAATGCTGCATGACAGCAGGAGGTGGAATGCTCACATCTGACCTCAGGATTAAAAAGAAAACCTCTGCAGCATCATTTCCTCTGAAAACACCTCCTCCTCTTCCTGGTCACATCTGTCACCCCAAATCTGCACCCCCACCTCCAAAACCCTCCTCACCAACATAATCCAGCCCCCCACAGACCTGGTCTCATCCTCCTGCAGGAGGTCCTGATTTAACCTGGTCCATCCAACTGAATCTGAACTAAATTCCCCAGGTTTAGATGGAGTGGAAGTACTGGAACGTTTCTGGCTACAGATGATGTGTGTCCTCATGCTGGCGCTGCCGTCTCACGGCTTTAATGGAGAAACTCAGACCCGGTGAAGAAGAAGCTGCCTGTTTTCGGCTTTCACTTTAAGATGAACCATAGCACCGTTCTGTTTTCTGTTTCTGGGACGGGTTGGGATGCCAGGATTACAGATTTTCTAGGTACGACTATTGCCAAAGAAATAATCACGATTTAACAATTATTATGTGTTAATTAATTTCCAAACACTATAAATATATAAAAAAGGTTCTGTGGTGCTGTGCTGATGTTTAGATGGTAAATAAACAGTAAAAAATAGAAATCATGTTGGCCTGCAGCTGGTTTTAAGAAAATTGTATTAGACAAATACTTTTGATTTACTATTGGTTTAATTAACTATTTGTAGGCAAGTCAGATTATTCAGGATTATCTTCTTTCTGCTCATTTTCATTCAGTTGTATTTAACTTTATGTTTGCTTTGTTTGTATTGATTGGTTTGTTTTGTAGAGATAAATAAATATTTTAAATAAAAAATAAATAAATAAAATAAAATAAACTCCTTATAGGAATTTAAGTTTTATTTAGGGCTACTAAAATTACAAAGAGATTAATATGTGGAATTAACACATTATTATTGTTTTGGCGCATTAACAAAGTTATTACTCCTGCTTTATTAAAAATGTCACATCCCCCGGCCTGTGGCCAGGTTCTGTGTTAAAGCAAAGCCACCTGTGTGATTGCAACTCTACGATTGGCTGTGGACCTGAGAGACCTCCCTGCTCTTCTGACTCCCTGATTGGACGACTGCCCTCCAGACAAACCAACCAGTGGAACACCTGGCCTTTAAAAGGAAGGAAGCGCCAACATTCGGGGCAGCTGGTCATTAGGCCCTCAGCTTGCCATCTGGGATTGTTAGTGAAGCGTTGGTTGGTTGGTTGATTGTTTGTTTGTAAGAGCATTTAGTTTTCCCTATAGTTACACCATTGTGTTTAAGTTAAGAGAAATTGAGATTGTTCGCTCTCATCGTTTGCGAGTAGCTTTTTGTTTTTGGTAAGTTTGGTAGCTGTATTTGGTTTGTAGTTTAAATAGCTTTCTGATTTATTTTGTGGTATTGATTTTTGGTTTGTTTTTCAAAAGAAGCTTGAAGTTTGTTTAGTAAGATTTTGGTTTGTATAATGGTAAAGATTGTTAAAGTTAAAAATAAGTAAAGAGAACTATTTATTTTGTAATTGTTAATTGTTACCTCAATTGAGGGCACCTTTAGTTAATTAGATTTCTTTTTTTTTTTTTTAACCGGACAAGATATTCCATACCTTTTTGTTTTTTTATTTGGATTGGAACCTGGGTTTGTAATAAAACATTGTGTATATATCTTTAAGTTTGATCCGGTTTGTTTTGTTGTCGACCCCTTTATCCCCTGGATTTCAAGGTGGGGTCGTAACAAAAAAATCTGAATTTGGATTTTTACAGTCTAGGTACCTTGTCACAGCTGTGAACCGAATCCACCAAAACCCACCTTATCTTCCTTATTTATAAAGACTCTGACAGTATTTCAGGCTTAAATTTAGAAGATGCTGCAGGATAATCCATCTGATTTATCACAGCATTGCTATCGTTCTGTGATCTTTTATGGAAAGTAAGGATATTGAGGGATCTTTACGATTAACTAATTGTAGCATTTATTACCATTAATGTGACAATTGTGACAAGCTGTGACATCCCTAGAGACGAGTAACACTGAAATAGTGTCATGAAACAATGTTGAAAAAATTAGCTGAAAACCTTAAATGATCGCTGGCTGCAGCTCGGTGTGCGTCCCAACTGGGTTAATATCCAGATCAGTTCAACCCTTTAAAACCCAACCCAAGAAAAAAAATGAAAGATTATTCTGATTTTTCTAATCATAAGTGTGTATTTGGCCCCTTAATTAACAAAAACTATTTTTTTATATATACCATTTATTACTGTGATGTCAAAAATATTGTAGTGCAAAAAGTGTCGACCAGGGGGCAGAAGACCAGCATTATATTGTGTTCAACAGGATTTTCTGCCAAGTATTTAACCATAAAGTGATGCAAAAGGTCTAAGAAACCCTATGTATTCAGCATTAAATGCTTTTAAACATCCTCATGTCCAGAACAGACCAGTCCAGACCTCATCAGGTGGAAGAGTGCGAAAGTGACGTGAACTCACCACCTCAAAGTGTCCGTACTGGGCGGCCAGGTGCAGAGGGATGTGTCCGTCCATGGAGGCGGTGTTCACTGACGCTCCGGACCGAAGCAGCATCAGGACGGACTCGGCTTTTCCCTGCCAGGCGGCGTAATGCAGCGGACGCATCCCTGAAACCATCCACATTCATGGCTTATTAAAACTTCGAAAACTCCTCATAATAAAGATTTTATTTCCTACACATAATTTCAAACCTGATCTATAATAAAAGCAGCATCGATGAAAGTCTCTAGGGATTGCCAGAAAATCACCAAATAGCTTAAAAACAAAGATATTTCTCCTCTACAGTCCAAATATTATTAAAACATCAAATTAATCTGGTGGAACTTCAGTGTCTGAAGGGGAAAAAAAACTGCAGACTTCTGCAGCATAAACCCTTAAAACTCCAAACCAGTTTTTACCATTTTTGGGGGAAAAAAAACAGCCTGTAGAAGTTGAAGCTTTTAACTCCAGTCAGCATGCAGCCTCAGTCATGAGGCTAAAATGATGTAAAATGAATGTATGAATAGATATAGCAGCATAAAGGCCGACCAGAAGAAGAAAACAGAATTTATTACTAACAGAACTTTGTAGAAATAACACACAGATCAACAGTGACCAAACCTTTTCTCATCTGCATCATTCTCTCAAGTCTTGGCTTTCAGGAGAAAAAATATTAAACACACAACCGAAACTACACTTTTTCTCATTTACAGTTATTTATGCCGAGTATTTTATATTTCAGGATGCATGGCCTTAGATATCCTACAGATTGTGAACACGTCTCTGCTTTCAGGCGTCTTCCATGAGACCCTAAAAACAACCGTCACAAAAACTTAGACTCGTCACTCACGAGCAGCTGCAGGCCGATATCAAACCTCCCCGTTTTTAGTAAGATTATAGAAAAAGCTACACAACTTCCTGACCTAAATAACTGTTTAAGCAGAAACCTAAGAGAAAATAATCTCAACTGATTAATTTCTCTTTAATAAACAGAAAACTTAAGTTATTGAGTGAAGGTGAAGAGCTCCTCTTCATGCTTTGGTTCAGTGAAAAGGTCAGATCAGTAATAAACCTGGACGATATCATGAGAACGGAGTCATCCTGGCTGCCGCCAGTAATAAATAATCTCATCAGTAATCTGCTTCTGAGCAGTAATGCTCTGCACGTCTGACGGACAAATGAGAAAACTGTTTTTCTACGTGTGGAGGTTCAGATCATAACGTGATCTGCCTCAGACAGACCACCACAGACCAGATGACGGGTCTTCGCTAGAAACAATCTGCAGTGAACGCAGCACAAGTCAGCTGTTAATCTGCCGCGATCTTCTGATACTGAAACAGTATCATGTGGACGGAAAATTAAATTTCCTGTCAGAGGTCATGAAGCTCTTCTGATTGGTCAGGTTTCATATGACATCTTTAGAAATGATAATTTTAACAGATGGCATACACATCTGATGTTTTTCAGCAGTCACTGAACCAGATGAGTCATGGAGTCCAATCTCTCAGTTCTGACAAATTCACCACTTTCTTTATTAATAAAACAGTTTTTATTAAGAAAAAAAAGTTTGTGTTTGACTGGAATTTCATGTTTTCATTCATATAACCACAGAACAGTTTTCTACTGTTCCTTTGTTTTTAATGCAGAAGGTCACCAACATCCAGCCTTGTCCCATGCATACAGGGATTCCTCCTGATTTTCTGAATGTTCTGGTGATATTCTACTCTGAAGATGGTTGCTCTTCAAATTCTGAGGAACATTTTTTTAAATTGTTCCACAATTTTAGATCCATTTTGTCTCAGACTGGTGAATCTCTGTCCATCTTTCCATCTGAGAGACTCTGCCTCTCTGAAATGCTCCTTTTACACCCACTGTTGCCAGTTAAGCTGATTAGTTATCAAATGCTCCTCCAGATGTTTCTGATTTGTACCAGTTTCTTTTCCAGCCTTTTGTTGCTCCTGTTCCAACTTTTTACAGACGTGTTGCTGCATCAGATTCACTATCAGCTCATATTTCCCATCAAATGGAAAAATAGACTGAGCTCTAAGCTCATAGGTTTTACATAACTGAACCAAAGAAATGAGCTATTTAAGGTGCTGATGGTAAAATATTCACACCAAATTAAGTGGTCAGAATGAAGCGGAGCTCTGACAGCAGCAGCCGGTCTTACCATTGCTGTCCTTGATGTCGACGGTGGCCTGAGCCTCCAGCAGAGCCTCCAGCAGCTCCGTGGTGCCGGTGAGGGCGGCGTGATGCAGCGCCGAAAACCTGCAGGTCAAAGGTCACACAGAGACTTCCAGTTAAACTCGTCTGTTCGTGACGAGAAGAAAGAATCAACATGAACTCATTTCCAACATGAAGTCTCAGGCTGGACTGAGCTGGAGTTTTTACTTTTTTTACTTTCAGACATTTAACGCTGGAGCAGGTTAAACTGAATATTCAAACAAAAACCTCTTAAAAGCCCCAAAAACCTAAGATAAAAAAGTTTTAAGAGGCAAATCAGATCCTGAACTTCAGTTATCGCAGCACACATGAACCTCGCTGCAAACATCTGATTGATGAATACACAGAAAACACACACGTCAGGTTTCAGGACTTGTAGGAATTCAGGCTGTAAGACTGCCAGCCAGAGCTGTATTTATGTTCGCGCAGGTCTGTGAACAGTCAGTCACCATCCTATGCTCCGCGTAGGTCCAGCCACCAGGTGACTGCTTACATGATGATACCACGATACGGTGCTGAACCTATGATGTCACATCCTCCAGCTAATTCCCGCTTGGAAGAGTTGGCAGCACTGGATGCTAATGCTAATGAGCAGGAACAACCTGGAGCTGCTGGAACTGCAGGTTGAATTTATGGGTGTATCTGCTGATCTTTGCTACCCCCATCAGAAAAGAATACTGCGCATTTTTTTCATACAGTTCAGTTTTGTGCTTCCAAAAGTAGTCAGTCAGTCAGTCAGTCAGTCAGTCAGTCAGTTACTTGCTTAATAAGTTATTTTAAGAAAAACTCTAAAGTAGGGCTGGGCGATATGGCCTAAAAATAAAATCTCAGATTTTTTATAACCAAATCCGATTTCCGATTTTAATCGATTTTTTTTTTCTTTTCTTTTACAAAACATAAATAAACTTATTAAAAACATTTATTTGTTTATATAGGTGAATGCCAGCAAAAATAAAACATGTAATGTCATAGCTTTTCTACCATATAAACGAATTCATATCTTACATAGAAATATGCAACACAACTGCATCCGTGATCTCTTTCCATCTGGATCTTATCATACAGGATCCACTGCGGGAATAATTCCTCTGATGAAGGTTGTCTCTTAACAAGGGTTTGTGGGTTAAGTTCGCTTTGCATCTCGTAGAGAGCAGCATTTCTGACTGCAGTTATACGCACAGCTAAATCCCAGGCGTGAGTGAAAGGTCACTTCACTGAAAATCTGTTAGACAAACACCGTTCTGGTGTGGAGGGAGGGCCAAGTCTGCTGCTAACTAACTATGGAAAAAAATCCAGATTTTCATAAAAATAAATCTCCACAAGTGGAAAAGTCGATTTATCGATTTTATCGATTAATCACCCAGCCCTAGGCTAAAAGAATGGTCTTAAGAAATAATATCACAGGTGTTCAAAAATGAAATTGTGAATAAATTTATGCAAGTAGGATAATTCAACTATAAATTAGTGATTTGCTCTTTATTTATTATATAATGATGAAAAATTCAAAATGGTTCAAATAATTCATGATTGTTTCTAAGAACATGTATAAAATATATCCAAGTTATTAATCAGTTTGTTCCCCAACACGCCAGCCTCTGTGTCAGACCTTCGTGTTGTTCCAGCTGTTCTTAAACACGGAGTTGAGGGTAGTGTGGGATGAATGATGTTTTTGTAGGACGTAGGACGTCTGGATGGGTGGGATGAAACGTTAGAACACTGGATCTCTGTTTCTCCAGATCCAAAGTGAACCAGCTGATCCAGGAACTGCTGACTCCAGTTTGTTAATCCAGTTTTATTAGCGATGCTAATCATGAAAGTGGGTCAACAAATAACATGTTGGCTGCTGAGATCGCTGCCATCAGATCTGAGAACGTTAACGTATGGATGGAAACAAAGACGCTCCTGTCAGGAAGATCTGATCTGAGACGTTTCAGACGTCCCGTGTTGATCTTTGATGTGATCAGTCACTTTGAATGCAACATTGCTACTGGTGGAAAAGGTCAGAGGAGAATGGGCAGACTGGTTGGAGATGATAGAAAGGCAACAGGAACTCCAGTAAGCACTGGTTCCAACAAAGGTCTGCAGAAGATCATCTGTGAACACGCAACACGTCTAACCTCGAAGCAGATGGGCTACAGCAGCAGAAGACCACACCGAGTGCCTCCTGTCAGCTAAGAACACGAAACCAAAACCTGGATCATCAATATGGAGCGAAATATCCCCATGTTTCGAACATCTTGTTCAGTCTTTGACACCAAGTGTTCTGTTATGACTATAAATTCTAAAATGTTGTTTTTTAAGTACAGAATCCTTTGCCAATTAGTTCATCATATCCCTTGTGTTTATAGTGCCATCCAATGGTCACTTCGGGTATGCACCTTAAAAGAAAAAAAAAAAAACGCCCTAGTTTGAATAAACCTTTTTTTAGCGGAAGTAGTAGTTCTCAGACAATAAACAAGTGGTGTCGGCACGCACTTCGTGGTGTCTTCTAAGAGAAATACTGGAAACATCTTGTGTCTAAGGTTGCATCGCCGGTATGTATCAAAAGTATAAGTGTGTAACTTTATTTTCTTACAAGTTGTTACCTCCTAATGCATTATTTGACCGTAAAACGGGTCTTTTTGTTATGCTAATTACCCACGATCTGCGTGGTCACCAAGATGGCGTCTGAAGTACAAGTTCATATGTTTAGATATATTTTATGACTGATACAGTAGCAATACAGGGTCTTAAGTGCATATTTGTAATACATGTGCATATTTTGATTGTATTGTTGTCCTTTTTTCAGTTTCACCCTTTTGAATGTCATTAAACCTGCTGACAACGTTCATCGGTCTCCAGAGTCGTGATATGAGAAAGGTGTTAGATAGCCCTTTGCATCAGACATGCATCAGTAACGGCACACCAAGAATTAACCCGAAAAAGGTCCACACACAAAAACTGCTATAAAACAACTGGTTCAAATCGCTGTTTCTTAGAAACAAATATAACAGAAGGGTTTAAATAAATTGAGAAGTTGAAAATGTTCCTGACTTTGGGTTGTGGATGGTGGGTTGAGAACGGCTCAAATGATGAAGCAAGTGGACTCTGCAGGTGTGAAACCTGGATCATGGAAATAAATCCTGCTCCGCTGATATTTACTAAATGCAACATTTTAAACTGCAATTTTGATTTTAAAACTATTAGGTGTTCAGTTAGTTTATAGGTATGTTTTTATTTAAATGATTTATTGCAAATCCTGACAATATTTTCAGTGCATTTGTGTACGTGATAAGGGGGGAAAAGACAACATAACAGAAAAATCAGGATAGGAGAGAGAGAGAGAAAGGAAGAGAAGAAGAAGAAAAAGAAGAGGCTGGAAAGAGGTTAAAGTCCTGCTCCTCGAACACGTTCCAGTTCACCTGAATCCCCCCCGCCCCCTCCGTCTCATGTGGATCAGAGTGGAAATGCAGCTGCAGGCGGTGAGTTGTGTGTAAATCCATCAGAAACAAAGACCCAAACACAAATGGAGGGGAGGGGAGTTAGTGCTGCTTCTCTTCTTCTCTTGTGTAATACGAGCGGCAGCATTTACGTGTGGCAGCGGTAACAGAGACCGCCTATGGCAACAGCAGCAGTAATGGACGGATTGCTAAGGGAGGAGGAGGAGGAGGAGGATTTCCTACTGAAGAGGAACAGGAAGCTTCCTTCAGGAAGTTAAAAACATTTTCACTGGTCCCAATTTGACTAGTTTAATGTCCATCACCTGACAGCCTTCCAACCTCTGTGGCCTCACCTGTCAGCACCAGCCACCATTGAGAAAGAGGAGGAGGATGAAGACAGGCTCTGACCTCCCACCCTTACTGCTGGTGTCACCCAGGCAGACTGGAATGCTGGAAACATCCCCCCCTCCCCCCTCCCCCCTCCTCACGTGACATTCCTGCTGATGGTGTCACACTCCTGCAGTGGCCCAACCAGTCACAGCGCAGTAAATCTTCCTCCAACTGTCTGACCTACAGTGACATCAGAGTCAGAGCTCCACAAAACTCCCGGGTTCTTTCTACAAAGTTCAGGAACTTTAGATGACGAGGAACGTTTCACAAAGATCAGGAACTCTAAATAAGCAGAAATTTTGACAAAGATCAGGAACATGTCACAAAGGTCATGAACTTTAAATGAGCAGAACCTTTCCACAAAGATCAGAAGCTTTAAATGAACAGGAACTTTCCAAAAAGATCAGGAACTTAAATGAACAGGAACTTTCCAAAAAGATTAGGAACTTTAAATGAGCAGGGACTTTCCACAAAGATCAGGAACTTTAAATGAGCAGGAACTTTCCACAAAGATCAGGAACTTTAAATGAGCAGGAACTTTCCACAAACATCAGGAACTTTAAATGAGCAGGAACTTTCCCCAAAGACCAGGAACTTTAAATGAGCAAGAACTTTCCACAAAGATTAGGAATCTAAATGAGCAGCAACTTTCCACAAAGATCAGGAACATAAATGAGCAGGAACTTTCTACAATGATCCGGAACATAAATGAGCAGCAACTTTATACAAAGATAAGGAACCTAAATGAGCAGGATCTTTCCACAAAGATTGGGAACTTAAATGTGCAGAACCTTTCTACAAACATCAGGAACTTTAAAATGAACAGGGACTTTCCAAAAAGATCGGGAACTTATATGAGGAGGAACTTTGCACAAAGTGCAGGAACTTAAATGAGCAGAACCTTTCCACAAAGATTAGGAACTTTAAATGAGCAGGAACTTTAAATGAGCAAGAACTTTCCACAAAGATCAGGAACATAAATGAGCAGCAACTTTATACAAAGATAAGGAACCTAAATGAGCAGGATCTTTCCACAAAGATTGGGAACTTAAATGTGCAGAACCTTTCTACAAACATCAGGAACTTTAAAATGAACAGGGACTTTCCAAAAAGATCGGGAACTTAAGTGAGGAGGAACTTTGCACAAAGTGCAGGAACTTAAATGAGCAGAACCTTTCCACAAAGATTAGGAACTTTAAATGAGCAGGAACTTTCCACAAAGATCAGGAACTTTAAATGAGCAGGAACTTTCCACAAAGTGCAGGAACTTTCTACAAATTTCAGGAACTTTAAACAAACAGGAACTTCTCACAAAAAACAGAAACTTTAAATGAGCAGCAACTTTCCACAAAGATTAGAAACATAAATGTGCAGGAACTTTCTATAAAGATCAGGAACATAAATGAGCAGCAACTTTCCACAAAGATCAGGAACCTAAATGAGCAGCATCTTTCCACAAAGATTGGGACCTGAAATGAGCTGAACCTTTCCACAAAGATCAGGAACTTTAAATGAGCAGGAACTTTCCCCAAAGATCAGGAATTCTGAATGAACAGGAGCTTTGCGATATTCCTTTTTCAGATTTGCCTTTCTGTCCTCTGAGAAGGTAACTAAAACCAGAAACTGTTTGGATAATCAGGAATGTCCCCTGGACTCTCAGCAGAAATGCTGAGGGTCCTTGCAGTGGAAACACAAGGACACGAGTTCCTCCAAAGGTTCCTCCTGAGAAGGAAGTCATGATGAAACATCTGATTGGGTTCCTCAGTGTCCAATATCCTTGGAAAGCCCAAGAGCTTAACATCTGCCAAATGTAAATCAAGTTTTCCCTTTCAGCCTTGTTCCATGCATACAGAGATTCCTCCTGATTCTCTGGCTCTTTTCATAATATTATACACTGTAGATAGTGGGTTCATCAAAGTGAACTGTTGCCAATTAACCTAATTAGTTGTCAAATGCTCCTCCAGATGTTTCTGATTTGTAACAATTGCTTTTCCAGCCTTTTTGTTGCTCTTGTTCCAACTTTTTACAGGTGTGTTGCTGCCATCAGATTCACTATCAGCTCATATTTTCCATTAAATAGTCAAATTTGTCTCAGTTTCAACTCTTGCGTTTTTGCTTTAAGTGGAAAATTAACCAAAACATTAAAACAAGTTTTCTCCATTTTACCATAAAGAACCAGAAACTGTTAGGTCTGAACAGCTTCTTGCAGCATCATTGGGAAACACTCCAGAAACAGATCTGGTTAAAAATAAATGAAACAACGTTCTGTACAAAGTAAACCAAAGGAGGATCCTCAGATATGCTGAACACTTCTGCTGCTGGCAGGAAACCACAGAAAACAACTTTAACCAGACGGCGGATTCAGCTCAGACAGTTTTCTCAGTGATAGAAGTTGCTGCTTGAGATTAAAGCCAGTTCATGTTCACAGATTTCATTTTCCAGCCTCGGTTTACGAGACGATTCGGCTGTTTTCTGTCAGGAAGACTCAGAACATTTAAAATAAAAGTTTTATGAGAGCAGGTGGAGAAGATTTTACTGTCAGATCAGAGCAGACCACACAGAAGTCTTAACATGGATCCAGCTGTAGATAAAACACTGCCTGCTTCTACGTCAAACCCAAGCCGACGGCAGCAGGATGCAAAGAGACGTTTGGTTTTCTGTTTGTCTTCTGAAGACATTCGTCTGAACTCAGGACGTCCAATTCATATAAAAATGACAAAAAAGTTAAAAACCAAATTAGCAGAGTCAGTAGCAGCCAGGAGCTGCTGATCAATGCACCGATTAACTGATCATCATCAGTATTAGATCCTGTATGATCTAGAGAGGCAGCTGTTACTGCGAGGGTCATATCTGGAGTCATCATTCTACAGAGAGAAAGATCTTCCAGGACTGGACGTCCCAGCAGGTTCTGACCATCTGATCAAAATCTCAGACTCTCCAGGTCTCAGTTAGCAGGTAAAATGTTAAAGCTTGTGACAGTTCAATTAGAAAAGACTAAACCAGTATGGCTTGTTGGGAGAGGTTGCAGGAGAAAGACTCAGAAAAAGAAGAAAACTTGTTCTTCAGCTACAAGGTGTGGAGACCTTTCAGTCATTGAGTGGACCATGAACTCCTCTGTCATCAGATGTGAGACCATCTGGACCTGCAGCCTGGTTCTGGTTCAGTCTCTCCAGCTGCTTCTTCACCTGACAGGTTGGAGGAGGTTTCAGTGTGGTCTAGTCAGAGTCCAGACCTCATTCTGACTGAGATGCTGAGGTGGGACCTTCAGATGCTGCAAACCTGAATGATCTGAAGCAACGATGGAAAGAAGAGTGAAGCAGAATTCCTCCCCAACCATACAATCAGGCAGAACTTCAGATAAAAACTCAGTAGAAATATTTTAACTTTCATCAATCAGAAATGTGTCTGAAGGACTGATGGATGGCAGACTTCCCGTCCCCTCAGCTGCTTGGGAATCTCTTCCTAGACAAAAGATCAGCGCTCCCACTAGGTGGGTGGGGGGATGGGGGTTCATTCCAGCCTGGTGCTCCATAGAAACCTGTCCAAACATGGAGCCAGCGGGCTGCAGGAGGCGTCAGCACAGACTCAAACACTAATTTGTCTCTCTGGGATGCATAGAAGAGGCCTCCCTTTATACTCACACAGAGGCAGCCAGTAAAAACAAATAACCACAACACTGCTGGTTCTGGAAGCCACGCCCTCCTCAGCTCACTTTCCCTGCAGGTACGCCTGAAGAGGCGGGGCCTATCAGGACTAAAGGTGTAGCTGATCTGCAGCATAAATCAGAGCCAGGGGTAAAAACATGGCAGCTTCTGTTACCAGAGACTCTGGCGACCAGCCTGAATGCCGTTCTGTTTCAGCACACTTCACCTCCAGCTGCGTTCTTCTTCAGTGGTTCAGAGATCTTCTCACAACTCCACCAAAAACCTGAACCACAGAGAAACATGAAGTCCAGCCAGATTTAGGACCTATCACCCCAGTAAAAAACCACAGCTCAATCTCAAACCTTCATGTTAAACCTTTAAACCACCAGAAGATCTCCCAGAGCTCCATCTCTTCTACCACCATCGTTTTCTCAGGAACAGTAGTAACTCTGTGGGGTGAATTGTTATGAATAGTTACCCTTTAGGTGATCTACGGAGGTTTTCCAGGGATTTATATCCCGTCGCAGCCACAAAATGTAATGTTTATTTAGAGAGACTATCTGGTAAATCTACAATGCTCATAATAACAGCATTATTTATCACATTTCATCATAAAAAGATCACTATCACTACTATGTTGCTAAGAGACCTCTATTTAGACCTGGAAATGATGATGAAGCCAATCAGGCGCAGCCAAAGATCAACATATAACACACAGGAAATAAAATTAGAAGATACAGCTGCTCTTAGTGAAACATTATATAAATCTGACGTCTAGGTTTTACACAGTGTTTTTCTGTGTGCAGCCTGATAAAGGCGGGAATCACCATGACAACCAATAACCCAGCAGTAACATGTTTCCATCATGTCTTCCACATTTCAGCTTTTCAGATGTTTGCAGACTGTGAAGTTCTGGTTTGTTCCTCCAGTGTGGAGAAAGTTGCTCCTCCAGATGACCTGATCTCAGAAATCAGCTCTTGGATTTATCATCAGCTTTCTTCCAGGACTCGGCTGTCATCCAGACTCAGAGTCTCGCCCACTGACCCCTGACCTCTGACCCCGCCCTGTGGGTCCTCCGAGGGACCAACAGGGAGGCTGACAGCTGAAAGAGCCTCAGGACTGATGTGGTGGTCCTCCTCCTGCTCTACCAGCCTCTCAGACACTTTTGTTTAGTTAAATATGAAGGACTCCGGGGTCCTTATGAAGTCTGGGAGTCAAGAGAACCACAGCTGGTCCACACTGCTGGACGAGATGAGACGTCCAATGGAATTTCTACCAGAATGTCCACCAGAACGTCCAACAGAGAGAACGTCCACAATACAGAACATCCACCAGAACGTCCAACAGAGAGAACATCCACAAGACAGAACATCCACCAGAACGTCCACAAGACAGAACATCCACCAGAACGTCCAACAGAGAGAACTGTCCACAAGACAGAACATCCACCAGAACGTCCACAAGACAGAACATCCACCAGAACATCCAACAGAGAGAACCGCCCACAAGACAGAACATCCACCAGAACGTCCACAAGACAGAACATCCACCAGAACGTCCACAAGACAGAACATCCACCAGAACGTCCAACAGAGAGAACCGCCCACAAGACAGAACATCCGCCAGAACGTCCACAAGACAGAACAACCACCAGAACGTCCAACAGAGAGAACATCCACAAGACAGAACATCCGCCAGAACGTCCACAAGACAGAACATCCACCAGAACGTCCAACAGAGAGAACCGTCCACAAGACAGAACATCCACCAGAACGTCCACAAGACAGAACATCCACCAGAACGTCCAACAGAGAGAACATCCACAAGACAGAACATCCACCAGAACGAACGTCCACAAGACAGAACATCCACCAGAACGTCCAACAGAGAGAACCGTCCACAAGACAGAACATCCACCAGAACGAACGTCCACAAGACAGAACATCCACCAGAACGTCCAACAGAGAGAACATCCACAAGACAGAACATCCACCAGAACGAACGTCCACAAGACAGAACATCCACCAGAACGTCCAACAGAGAGAACCGTCCACAAGACAGAACATCCACCAGAACGTCCACAAGACAGAACATCCACCAGAACGTCCAACAGAGAGAACGTCCACAAGACAGAACATCCACCAGAACGAACGTCCACAAGACAGAACATCCACCAGAACGTCCAACAGAGAGAACGTCCACAAGACAAAACATCCACCAGAATGTCCACAAAACTAAACGTCCACCAGGCAGAATGTCCAACACGATGCTCACAAAAAACAACGTCCAGCAGACAGAACGGAGGTCAGATGAAGAGCAGGTGAATGTCTCGTCTGCTGGTGTTCGATAGACATGAACGTCTCAGAGTTCAGTACCTGAGCATCAGGAAATGAACATAAAGCTGAGAGTTCATTCAGATGTAAACATAAAGGAATGAATAAATAGTAAGAAATAGAAAGAATAGAAAAAATATAAGTAAAACTATTAATAAAATAAACAAAATCAAAGTTGAGAGCAGTCAGATGATAATGATGATTATTCTTTACTCTTTTGTAGTTAATTGATCTATTGTAATATTTTTACATTATTTTTTTTTTGTCATTTAAAATATTTAAATATTGTAAAAAAAACATATTTTTGTATTTCATGACATTAAAGCTGAAAGCAGCAGAATGAATATGATATGTCCCAGGATATGAAATGATTAGAAAACCAATAATGGCGTCATCACTCACCCATCTGAGTCCTGGTAGTTGACGTTCAGCCTCTTGGTGGATCCAAGCAGCTCTGAAACACAGAACACAGAACATCAGAGTTCTTCATCTACAACGGAGAACGCCGTGGCGCCGCGGCCTCCATAAGGCGTACCAGGGACCAGTACAAAGATGGAGGTCGACCCTCAGAACACTACAGGGTGTGCAGAATTATTAGGCAAGTTGTATTTTTGAGGATTAATTTTATTATAGAACAACAACTATGTTCGCAATGAACACAAAAGACTCATAAATATCAAAGCTGAATATTTTTGGAAGTTGGAGAGGGGCTTTTTTAGTTTTAGTATCTTAGGAGGATACCTGTGTGTGCAGGTGACTATTACTGTGCATAATTATTAGGCAACTTAACAAAAACCAAATATATACCCATTTCACTTATTTATTTTCACCAGGGAAACCAATATAACAACTCAAAATTTACAAATATACATTTCTGGCATTCAAAAACAAAACAAAAACAAATCAGTGACCAATATAACCACCTTTCTTTGCGAGGACACTCAAAAGCCTGCCATCCATAGATTCTGTCAGTGTCTTGATCTGTTCACGATCAACATTGCGTGCAGCAGCAACCACAGCCTCCCAGACCCTGTTCAGAGAGGTGTACTGTTTTCCCTCCCTGTACATCTCACATTTGATGAGGGACCACAGGTTCTCCATGGGGTTAAGATCAGGTGAACAAGGAGGCCATGTCATTATTTTTTCTTCTTTTAGACCTTTTCTGGCCAGCCACACAGTGGAGTACTTGGATGCGTGTGATGGAGCATTGTCCTGCATGAAAATCATGTTTTTCTTGAACGATGCTGACTTCTTCCTGTACCACTGCTTGAAGAAGGTGTCTTCCAGAAACTGGCAGTAGGACTGGGAGTTGAGCTTGACTCCATCCTCAACCCGAAAAGGTCCCACAAGCTCATCTTTGATGATACCAGCCCATACCAGTATCCCACCTCCACCTTGCTGGCGTCTGAGTCGGAGTGGAGCTCTCTGCCCTGTACTGGTCCAGCCACGGGCCCATCCATCTGGCCCATCAAGACTCACTCTCATTTCATCAGTCCATAAAACCTTAGAAAAATCAGTCTTATGATATTTCTTGGCCCAGTCTTGACGTTTTATCTTGTGTGTCTTGTTCAGTGGTGGTCGTTTTTCAGCCTTCCTTACCTTGGCCATGTCCCTGAGTATTGCACACCTTGTGCTTCTTGGCACTCCAGTGATGTTGCAGCTCTGAAATATGGCAAAACTGGTGGCCAATGGCATCTTGGCAGCTTCACGCTTGATTTTCCTCAGTTCATGGGCAGTTATTTTGCGCCTTGTTTTTTCAACACGCTTCTTGCGACCCTGTTGACTATTTTGAATGAAACGCTTGATTGTTCGATGATCATGCCTCAAAAGCTTGGCAATTTTAAGAGTGCTGCATCCCTCTGCAAGACATCTCACTATTTTTGACTTTTCAGAGTCAGTCAAATCTCTGTTCTGACCCATTTTGCCAAAGGAATGGAAGTTGCCTAATAATTATGTACACCTAATATAGGGTGCTGATGTCATTAGACCACACCCCTTCTCATTACAGAGATGCACATCACCTGATATGCTTAATTGGTAGTAGGCTTTCAAGCCGTACCGGTTGAAGTAGAACAACATGCATAAAGAGGATGATGTGATCAAAATACTCATTTGCCTAATAATTCTGCACACACTGTAGGCTGGTGGGTCGGCTCAAAGTCTGAGTGACAAACAGCAGAACCAACAGAACCTGACATGAAGTCATGCAGAATGGTTCTGGTTCTGTGTTCTTTGCACACTAACAACCCAGTTTTCCTTGAATCACAGCACCAACTAATTAAATAAATGCAGGCCAACACTGAGGCTGTTTGTGGAAATTCTTAAATATTTTTATAATAATGTTATTAATTTTTGTAATCTTTCATAAAAATAATAAAAAAAATGCAATAAAATTATTCAGAATTTGGGATTTTTTTTTTTAATTTTCAGCATTTTTATGTTTTAATATCTGCCATATTAAAATGTTGGTTTATTTTTTAAATATAATTTTTAATAATAATTAAATAAAAATGTGTTAATTTAATGTTTAATATTTAACAGAAATTTTTAAATAAGTTTTCTATAATTTTCATTTAAATACATTTTTAATTGTTTAATATTATAAATCTTTTTCTGGTGTGTCGTGATTTCTGGAGAACCAGGTCTGATTTATGATCAGCGACCTGATGGCGTCTGTCTGCGAATGGCGGCCGTCCTCTGGTTTCATAACTGAGTTAGATGTTTCTGTCGGGACCTGCAACAGGTCCGGGTCTGCAGACAGCGGCATCACTCTGATTGGTCCCTGGTGGCGCCCCCCCCCCCATCATCATCCTCCCTCCAACAATTGCAGAAAACGTCTCGGCAGGTGTCTTCTCGGGGGCGCTGCTTTGATTATGACCTGGATTTTATGATTCATGAGGAGAAACAAGCAGAAAAATGAAAACCCAGATGGGACGAGGGGGGCGTCGACTCCGCCTGCAGCATCTCGCTGATGGTGGTGGTGGAGGGGCGTGCACGTGACCGGTGATCAGAACTCATCTTCACAGTTGGTAAGAGGAGCAGAACTGTTCTTGGATCAGGACCGGGTTCAGTAGATGTGAGCTGAAGTTGAACATGATGGTTCAGATTGGGTCGGCTTCTTCTTCTTCTCTGATGTTTTTGTCTCACCTTTGGGAGTTCAGGAAGATTCCTGATCTAAACTCTGTTCAGTCTCATTACACATCAGCTATGATGAAGAGACGTAAAGGTTCTGCTCAGAGCTCGTTCACGGTTCGGCCCGTCAGAACCGCTTCAGAGTTCATGTTAAACATCATGTTACACACCACATGGTCCTGGAGCAGATTTAAATCTATTCTTTGAAGATAATGGTACAGCTAGAAAGAAAAAGACTAACATTTCCAATTTTCTGCTTGTTTTTGAATGAATCATGTGACGTTCAGTGTCCTCAGGAAAGAATATCCACGTTGGTGATATTTCCTCAGACTTGTCCCAGGTGTGATTTTCCAAATAAAGAACTCAAAACTGGACTCTGACCCCATCAGGTCTGAACATCTGATTCCATCATTCTGTATTTATGGTCCTCATTATGTTCAAAAGCAAGACATTTATTTATCAAGGCATCAAGTTTGCATTTATCTCTTTAAGAGAAGCAACTCGTTGGTTTTAATCTGTTGGGACAGACTAAAAACGGGTGCGTTTCATTGGTCTGAGCTCGCTGGAGGCCATGAGCTGAAGTCTGATTACAGACTCCGTCTTTTGTTGCTTCTAAAAGCGTCCACATTGTTTGAATCTGTTATTTTTAGCGCAGCTACGAGGATGCTGATGAAGATGATGAAGCTGATGTCATGTCCACACGGCCTCCGGTTAACCTGAAGCCACCGTCATCTGCAGCACATTAACCCAGAGTTATTTTTATTGCTGTTTATGGAGCGCTGGCGGAGCGGCGTTTTCTAACTTCAGCTAAACGTCCTGCAGATCTGCAGCCACAAGAATGCACTGAGGAGGAGGAGGAGGAGGAGGTTTCTGCAAAAGTCTGCACATTTTAAGGCCTCACTGAGGCCAAAGTCTCAGGCTCAGAGAGAATCTGTAAAAAAGTCCACAAACCAAAATAAGACGGCCTTGATTATAGTCCAGCAGGCTGTGCCTGGCATGTCTCTGTTTCTGAGCGGAGGTGAAGACAAAGACGCGAGGAGCTGAGGTGGATGTGGCCTCACGGCAGTGCAGCAGCAGTTTGCCTTCGTCAACTCTGGTCGTCCTCCAGACAACCAGTCAGAAAGTGTCCGCTGAAACTTTGCAGATAGGGAGACGGTGTCCAGGCTGAGAAGCAGCCAGAAACAGCAGGTCACGTGATGCAAGTTCAGACAAAAACAAGCTGATCATGACTGGATTTCATTCACCAGCAGGTTTTAGGAAGAATTTAATCCCTTCATGGACGTGTCCTGGAGGGGATTACATGTTTATATGTACAGCCTGACAAAGTGACGATGCAGTCTGGGATACCAACACAAGACTTATTAGCAATTTACTTCAAAGATCTTGCAGCTGTTTCAAAGATGTCATGAGAAATATAAATTACAGATGACGCTGATTTACTCATTTCTCATAAACATGTCTCAGTACCCATGAAGTAAATAATCTCATCATTCAAAATGGCTTCAAATGAATAAATTGGTGGAGAAAAATACTCAAATATTCTTTGAAATCTTGACTGATGAAAAACATCATCAGGATAACGTGTCTTCATTTTAACTTCCTCTGCTCAGATTTGAACAGAAAACAACCTCCATCTCCACAAAACTGAAAAAAAAAAAACAAAAAAAAAAAAACAAAAAACAAAAAAAAAAACAATCCAGTTTGGGAGGTTTTTGTGATGCAGCAGGTCTGTTTGAAGACTCAGAGGTCTCAGAGGGAAACATGGGCTCCCCCGTCCTTCCTCTGGCCCTCCCGGCCTTCATGGAGCTTGGACTGGGAACACAGGAAGTTCTGCTGGTGCTTGTCCAGAGCAGGACTGGGACATGTCTGCCTCTTATCTGCTGACTGAATGAGGACACCCAGAGACGAAGATTACAGAGCCTCCTGTCTTATCTGAGCAGGTTCCTCCCGTTAGACTCTCCTCCGTTTGGATCCAACCCAGAACCAGAACCAGACTCCGGTCATACAGACTGGTTTTATTACCAGTGAGAAATATCAAATTAGGTGAATTAGTAGAAAGCAAAGAACAAACAGAATGAGAGGAAACATTTAATCTAAGAGTTTATTTAATGTTTGGTGAGAGAAAATATCTGTTAACTGCTGTGGTGTAAAACTTGTCCTGAAAATATCTTAAAAGATGTATAGAAATAAGAAGACCATTATTTGTGATACAAAATGTTAAATTAAGCTGAAATAGGTCTGAATAGGTCCTTTGTTTTCTTTGTAACATATAAAGTTGATTTAATTTTCCTTTGTTGATTTTCTTGTAAAAGTTCAGGTGTTTTATGGCATTTACTTCAACCTGCACCATTTTGCTTTATTTTGTTTATTATCTTGTCAATGTTTTGCATTTATTTGCCTCCATTTTAAAAGAAACCAGTAAACCAACCTCAAGGTGAATAAAGAATATTTTAGTTTTAGTCTATAACTAGTTAACAGGACAAGGATTTTATTAAAATCAAATTACTGGACGTCAGTGTTGAAAATGTTTAATATTCTGATAAAAGATTGCCATACGTAAAAACATTGATATGTGGCCCGATCTGCAAAAAGAAATTGCATTTAAAGTTTGATTTTCCAGAAAATATTAAAAATATTCTTTGATTTTACCTGCACTGTTTTCCAGTCAGTTGTCATCCAATCAGATTATTACTCTGAGTTTAACTCAAGGACACGAGGTGGGCGGTTCCTGATCAGCTCACCGGAGCTGACCAATCACAGCACAGGGGCTTTCCTGGTGGGGGCGGGGTTACCTAGCTTTAGTTCTTTATTATTTCAGGTTATTATAATATTTTCTAAAAATCATCTGGATAATATACTTGTATTTCTTTGTACTAAAACATTATTTCTAGGTTACCATGCTGTTATTTTACTGGTCCAGCCCACTGGAGACCAGATTGTTCTGGTGTGGAACGTGAGATGAGACACTGATCCAGTTTAAACTGGTTAGTTTTTATAAAAGTTAAAAAAAAATTTTTAACTGGTTGAAGTTGCAGTGGCTTCTGGGTAATGACATCAAACGGTTGCTATGGTCCAACAGTATCTTTTCAGGTGTAGCCGCTGGTTGTTTTCTAAGGTTTACTTTTGCCTTCTTTTTCTTCTTTTTTCATGCTCCCCTAAAGTTGTTTGGTCAAGTCCAGCATTATTTTATAATAAACAAACAAACAAATAAATAAACTAGCTAGCTCCTGTTGGTCACCATCAGCCAGATGATCTTCTGCTGCCATGATGCTGGACGGGACAGGACTGCTGGTTCAGGGAAGGTGGAGCAGGACGCTGTGGAGGCGCTGGGCTGTAACCCGACCATGACTCTGTCAGAGGAAGAGGAGGGGGTGTGTTGATGGAGGCTCCGGGGGCGTGGAGCTGATCTCAGAAACAAAGCCAGGACTCCGAGCCGGGCCCCTTCTACACTTCCTGTTCCAAAACAATGGCTCCAGAGCAGGAGGCGGCAGCCTTGTTTCGGCTCGAACCCTCCCAGGAAAACAACCACCTCACTCAGAACTCCAATGCTTTCTGATCGCCACCTCCTCCCTCCACATCGTCTGTAAAACCAGGTTTAAACCTTTTCTTACTCTCATTAGAGCAGGAATCTGGTTTATAATAACCTACAATCAACATTCAGCTGGTAACTTACCTCAGAGTGTTTAATGACAACAAACTGAGACTCAGTTCAGAAAGATTCATCATTCTGGTTTTTACATTTCATTTGTTGTTTTCAACCAATGACACAGAGCCTAAAGATCCAGTTTAAACTGGTTCTTTGCTAAGTTGTCTGTCATGTGTTGACACAACTCTGGCTCATCCCTTGAGTTAGGAGCATTTTTTTATCCTGAACGATTCATAGGTCAGAGTTAAGTGGCTTAAAGAAAAAACCCATTTGATCAGGAGCAGTTTAGAAGATGAAAACTAAGAAATGAATCTGGACTAAACGCAGATCTGGATGTTAAAACTACAGATTCTCTCCAGAAGAATCTCTGAGGAAGGTTTTCTGATTTCTGTTGAGCTCCTGCTTTTATCAGCAGACTGATAACACCAGCCAATAAGACCGACCTCATCCCCGCATCGGCATCCTAGCTCAGCCTGAGCCTCTGACTCAGAGCTCCACCAGGAACGCCGGGAATGTAAACAGCATTTCTGCCATTCCCCGCCGCAGATGCTCGGAGAGGAGGTTAACTTGACACTGCTGGTGTGCTGGTTGTAACAGGAGACGTCCTGCTACACTAACTAAACTTCCATGGAAAGGAAACCAACAACCTGGAAACCTGGTTTAAATCGGATCAATCTGGAAGTGGAAGATCTTATCCTTACAGGAAGTTGATCAGAAGCCTCAACCTGATGAAGAATTTATGTTCCTTTACATGGTTTTACATCCTCCTGATAGTTCTGAAAATGAGGAATCGCCTGGAGGAAAACCGGCTTCATGATCCGGATCCGTCTGAACACAGCAGATCCAACAGAACCTGATCTCATCAGGACTCGGTCGGACTCTGGACCCCCTCTGAG
This sequence comes from Melanotaenia boesemani, assembly GCF_017639745.1. Lineage (NCBI taxonomy): Eukaryota > Metazoa > Chordata > Actinopteri > Atheriniformes > Melanotaeniidae > Melanotaenia > Melanotaenia boesemani. Next base: position 38,263,659 of record NC_055683.1, read on the forward strand.
GGCAGCAGCAGATCAAACTTGATCCAGATTCAGTTCTTGGTCTAGTCCTCCTCAGAATCCAAAGAAAGGTGGTTTTAAACCGTAATCTGGATCTGGTTTTTTACCACCTCACATCTTCCATATTAACTAAACGGACCAAAGCAGACCAGAACCAGAACCAGAAACATTTTCTTTTTTTAAACTGGTCACACTGGTTCAGGGATTTTACACACCATAAGAACTGGTCTCTGTGGGCCTGGTGCTGATATGGAACCAGTAGGAACTGAAAACAACAGAAACAGTCAACATTAAAGTTCTGGTTCTGGTTCTGAAACCCATCCTGGGAATGAGGACTAAATCCATCAGCTGCCGGAGAAGAGGACAGGAAGAACGTCTTGCTGAAGATAACGAAACTGAAACTAAACAATAACAGAACCACGACAGATTCAGAAGTCGGTTCTGGTTCTGGTTTACCAAAGAGACCCGGCTCAGCAGCTCCTGCTGATGCAGCCGAGGAGGTTGGGTGTGTTGGTGCAGCTGGAAGCTGCAGACAGTCGCCTCTTTCACACTCTGCCGTGGAAATGCTGACGGCGGTCCTTCAGGCCCGCATGGCGTCCACATGGGGATGGTGGGGGGACAGACAGGTGGACAGCGTGGACACAGACACCCTCCTCAGGATGGCTAATGGAGGACTGACATAGAGGTGTCAGCTGTCTGAGCCCAGCTGGAGTTTACTCATGAATTCTGCTCGGTAAACATCAGCAGAGTGTTAATGAACCACAGGGGAGTCGGAATGAGGAGGAGAAGGAAAATGATCCTGATAGAAGGACGGAGCAAACCGACTCCACTGGACAGAACCAAATCAAATCTATCTTTATTTATATAGCGCTTTCACATACCAAGAGGCCCCCGAAGTGCTGCACAGGTAAAATAATAATACAAAATAAAACATCAAACAGCAACAAAATAAGCAATAAAATGCAAAAGAAAAAAAAGCCTGGCCAAGCCAATGTAAAAAGATGGGTTTTTAAAAGAGACTTAAATTCATTCAGGGTTCTGGCAGACTTCACAGAAAGAGGGAGACCGTTCCAGAGTTTATGGGCTGCTGAGGAAAAAGCTCTGTCTCTCCGAGTCTCTCCGAGTCACGAGTCGAGTCCTGGGGACTACAAACCGCTGTTGTTCTTCAGATCACAGAGCTCTTCGAGGACGGTGATGGTGCAGATGCTCAGAAAGAAAACGAGGTGCCAGACCCTTTAAACATTTAAAAGTTAAAAGTTTTAAATGAAATTCTAAGAGTCACGCAGCCAGCGAAGGGAGAGAGTACTGATGTAATACTCCCACCGTCTGGTTCCCGTTAACAGGCGAGCAGCTGAGTTTTGGATCAGCTGTAGACAGCGGAGGAGAGACTGGTCAATCCCAGAATAAAGGGAGTTGCAGTAGTCCAGTCTAGAAAAGATAAAAGTGTGAATGAGCCTTTCTGGGGAATCATGAGGATGATAAGGCTTCACTTTACTAATAAGCCTCAGATTATAAAAACTAGACTGGACTACCGCACCGATATGCCTGTCAAATTTGAGGTAAAATAAAAGGGAAGGTAAGTGATTCCAGAGAGCCAACGGTACTACTGCATCCTGCCAGCAGGCCAGTTTCCCCAACAGTAATGACTTCTGTTTTGTTTTCATTTATACAGAGGAAATTCATCTCCATCCATGCGGGATGCAAGTATTTCTGTAGGTTCTCTATGCATTTATCTCCAGCAGATTTCAAAGGCAAATAAATCTGGATGTTGTCTGCATGATTTTTTTAAATGGAGGAAGTAAATAAAGTTAAATAAATAGGGCCTAAGATGGAGCCTTGAGGTACTTCTTTTTTAAGTGAGGCCTCTGAAGAAGTGAAATGTCCAAGATGTACTGAAAATCTTCTATTTCTTAAATAGGTCACAAACCGTTTGATTAATATGCCGTTAACTCCAACAGACTGTTGCAAATGTAGTAATTAAATATCTTGAGCCACCGTATCGAAAGCAGCAGTGAGATCAAGAACAATTAAAACACCAAAAGCTCCAGAATCAACAGTCAAAAGCAAATCATTGCAAACCCTGAGACGGGCCGTTTCACTGCTGTGACACGACTTAAAACTAGTCTTCTCATGGAGGCTGTAATTCTAGATGATCTTGTAACTGAAGGTAAACCACTTTCCCTAAAATCTTAGAAAGAAAAGGCAGCTTTGAAAAATGCCTCAAGTTTGAGAGACATTTGGATCCAAGTTAGTCTTTTTAAGACGAGGTTGCACAGCAGCATGTATAAAAGCAGCTGGAACACAACCCGGGTGAAGAGAGGCATTAACAAAATTGACTGCCTACAGCACAAAATACCTCCTTTAAGAGTCTGGGAGGAATAGTGTCACCTGGACAGTATGAAGGCCTGAGATGTTGAACTATTTCTGAAAACTGAGAGACAGTCACAGGTTTAAAATGTTCTAGGACAGCAGAGGACACAGGCTAGACAGCAGGATCAGGGGTGCAAAGCAAGGGTAAAAACCCAGCAGCCGTCAGAGTCAGGAGAGAGGAATCATAAGGATTCAGCAGAGTTCAAAGAATTAAAAAGAATTTGAGGCTTGCTAATATTTTCAGAGACAAAGTTAGAGATGAACTGGGTCTTATCTTTTCTTTTTACAGTAGCCTGATATTCAAATAAAGCATTTTTTAACATCTCCAGAAAAACAAAGCGAACCGATTCAACCATCAGACCCATAATCGTCTATTTTCCACAGTTTATCCAGATTTTCCAGCATGTTTTATCAGACCAGTTATTTAATGAAGACTGACTTTGTTTACACACATGACAGTAATCTGATTACTGATCTTAATCTGAATGAGCGGTGGGATTATCTGGACATAAACAGCAGATTTTAATCCTGCTTATGTGAATCATGTCATTATTTAACTTTATCTGTGAAAACATGGAGCATTGCTCCGTTTTCTCAGAATTTAATCCTGTCCAGACATGATCTCCACTAGAGCCATGTTGCCAGATCTGGTGACAAAAACAAGCAAAGTAAAGGAAAAAACAAAAAAAAAAAACAACAGAAAAGAAACTGTTCTTCAGAAAACAAACAAAAAAGTATTTTTATTAATAAAAAACTTTTTCCCCAAAAAATATTTGTTATTTATACAGATTACTTTCAAATCAACTGTAATCAGACATTTAATAAACTGGTTTTAGTTTCAGGTTTGAAAACCACGACTCTCTCGGCTCCAGACCTTCAGCTGTACGATGGAAGTTTTTATAACTCGACTCATTTCCTGCTCTGTATGTTCTTATATAATTCACATTAATTTAGCAGCTCAGCTTCAGAGACTGCAGCCATTAAAATCTCTCTGAGCTCAGAAACTCCTCATTATTCCTGTTTGAGAATCTGTGACTAAAAGAAGAAACAGCAAAAGAAAAAATAAAATGCTTCTCAGGGGAAATTATCAGACGTTTTGATGTTTGCAGTTTCTGAGGTTTGTTTCTCATGAAGGAAACTGGTTTAAATTCTTTCAGGTTTCCAGTAAATTTTCTGTAATTTATTCTTTTAACAGACCTAAAAGGTCATTTTCAGTCACTGCAGGATAAATAAGTTATCTATTGTTCCAAACATCCGATGACTTAAAGCTAATAAAGAAACCAGAAACTGAAGGAAAAACAGTTCTGTTTCATTTTCAGGTGAATCTTGACTCACATAAACAAATAAAATTAAATGTTAAAACATATTTAAACATGTGTAAGAGGATTTTGGTTAAAAGTTTTCATTATTTAACTACAGAAACAAGACGAGGCTCTGAGTTAACGTCCACCCTGTGTCAACAAACAGAACGTCATCCTGGATTTCCAGAACTGGCCTCTGAAGACCAGAAACAGGAAACATCTGCACACATGAAGCCATCAGGTTGAGTTTCTGCAGAAACAAGATCATGAAATCAGCTGCTTTCAGAACTTCTGCTGCACACGTAGATAAAGCCTCGTTGATGCACTAACAGGCCATCTTTACTAGAGCTTCGACATGGTGCATGATCCTGCTGGAAGTAGCCATCAGAAGATGGACATGGTCCAGGTAGGCTGCGGTGGTTAAACCATGCCACGTTGGTACTACACACTCGTTTCCACCAAGGAGTCTGGCTCTGGCTGGGACAGTTTGGTTTGGTAAACCCTGATCTCTATTGCACTTCCACAGTAACCGTACCTGGTAGCCAGGGTATCAGCTGGATAGCGATAGATGCATCAGCTATGTGACAGCGTGATGTCATAGCAGTATGACGTCTTCCTTGTATTTTAGTGAAGAAGAAGGCGACCAGAACCAAAAGAGGAGAATGATGGACATCCAGCAGGTTGTCTTCTTTCTTCTTGTCATGTGGCTTTAAACAACACCGTTTCTTTAAATATGGAGCTGCTCCTGCTTTGTTCTTATTGCCGAGTCACACAGGAAGTGAAGATTCTTTCCACCAATCAGTACATTGCAGTGTGTCAAGCTCCACCCTTTAGGGTCGGATCAGTAAGACTGGGACCCCAACGGAAAGATCCCAAAACGTAGGATCTTGGGTCAGATATTCTGGTTTCCTTCCCAGCTTTTACCTGTGGAAACAAAGAAATGTGGACTATATTGGCCCACTTGCTGGAAATGGGGCTTAAGGGGCCCAAAGTGCCAAGAAAATACCCTCCATACCATTACCAACTAATTCTGATCGGACTATCTGAGGCTTTGTCTCCACGATCACATTTCCTTTTCATGTTTGAAAAACACACCTTTTACAGAACAGCAGAATGAAAATGTCGTGCAGGAGAAAACGCAAATAGGACCAGAAAGATGTAGTGAGCATGTCAGGCCTCTAGTGGGCAGTGAAGCTTTAAACACACCCATATCAAGAATCAAGAATCAAGGAATCTTTATTATCCCGTGAGGGCAATTTGTTGTACAGCCAGCAGCAAAAAACAATCAGTCACAAACACACAATAACACAACGTATTTAAAAGGACTATAATAAAAATAATACATTTAAAAATAAATAAAAATTAAAACTCATTATTCAACAGGGCAATGGCTGCAGGGACAAAAGAATACTTGTGTCTGTTAGTCCTACATCTTGGTAGGATATACCTGCGCCCTGATGGAAGCAGCAGAAAGTCATGAGCCAACGGGTGGCTTTGGTTTGTAAGAATTAAACGAGCCTTGTTTAACACTCTGGCTTGATGCAGGGCCGAAAGGTCATTCTGGGAGATCCCTGCAATTTTTCCACACAGCCTAAAAATCCCCTGTAATCTATTCTTGTTCTTGAGAGAAATGGAGCCGCACCAACAGATTATTATTAGATATGGACCACATCCTCATAAGACCGGAAAACACAACAGCACAAGTGTTGCATGCAAACTGCTAGTTACCTGACGTATGTAAACTCCATGTTCTACCAGAAACAGGTTCTGCTTCATCAGCAGCACAAACACGGAAACACGGAGGTCCACCATTGTTGTTGCTGAACTTTTCTCTGGTCTGAGTTCAAGATGACGCTCTAGTTTACACTGACAGGACTCGCTTTGCGTTGCAGGAAAATTTCATTCTGCCGACCACTGTCAAATCTTTCCGGTTTTATCTACTCAAAATTCCGTTACCGTGGAAACGAGAGGCCAAAATGCAGTCAAACTTTACGACGGAGCCTGAATGTGGAGCTGAAACAGAGACTCGTCATACCAGGTTCTCCAATCTTTTGGTCCAGACAGCTGCTGCTCACTGGATACTTTCTGTTCTTCAGACTATTCTCTGAAACCCTAGGAATGGTTGTGTGTGAAAATCCCAGTAAATACTCAGACCAGTAACTGCACCACTTAATCCCCTCACCTCCTCATTCTGATGCTCAGTTTGAACTTCAGCATCTTCACCGTGTCTACATGACTACATGCTGCCGTGTGATTGGCTGGTTAGATATTTGTGTGAACAGGAAGTTGAGCAGGTGGAGCTGATGAAGTGGAAGGTGGATGTAAATGGAAATGTTTGTTTATGTTTTATTGTCATCAGAATATTCAATGAGATCTCTTATTTGTTTTCCTGATATCGTGCAGCCCCACTTCTAGCTTCAAGGATCTCCCCAGTTCTCGTAACCAGTTAAACCAGGGAAACTGTTTGCTGTCTTACATTAAGGTGTAAGTTACAGCGCTCCCTGTCTGAAGATGAAACCTTTCAAACCAAAACATGATGCAGCAGCAGGCCCAGTTTTCTAAAGTCTAAAGATCTGTCTCTTCAAACCTGTGTTACACTCGTCTCAGTGTTTCATCTGTTAGATTAAAGGATATCCATCTCCTGGGAGGCCTTTAAAGTCCAGTGTTCCCAGTGAAGTGGCTGTGGGTGGAGTGTGTTGTGTTCCTTTTCCTTTCTGAACCTAAAACAAGAAATAACTCGGCTCTCCACACTTATTGTTCAGGGGGATGTGAGCTCAGCTCCACACCCATTCCTTGTAGACAAACCTCCTAAACTCTGCACAGTGACACAACCACACCCTCCTCCTCCTCTTCTTCCTCCCACAGCCTGCTGCATGTGACCAAACACGCCTGCCTGGAGGTCAACACGAGGGTGGCAGATCAAAGCTCGCTTCCAGAAACAGAGACGTTAACCAGAGAGGCAACTTCACCATCTAGACCTGCAGAAGGAAAGTTCTGGTTCTCATCTCTTTATGTTCCCAGGAAATCAGGATTTATTAAAACATGTTCAAAAGGAAAAAGAAATACAGTTTATGAATCAGAACCAGAGTCAGTCCAGGTCTAAGGATCTTAAAGTGACCATTTGGTCTGAGGTACTTTATTGTTCAGCAGCATCTGAACCCTCTTAGAGAAGCTTTCTGTGATACCTGCTGGTTATGAAGGTCAGATTTATGTCCTTCTTTTCGAGATTTCGTTTCCTGACATTTACAGACTAAGACTGATGGCAGCTGATACAAATGTCCAGTTATTAACTTCCAGTTTCTCCCAGTGGTGCCCCATAATCAAAGTTAATCATTTTATTGAATTTTAATAATTGTCCTTATTATTATTAGTTCCCACCAATCCTCAGCATAGTTTCCAGGAATAGTTCTTCAGGATCCTTAAAGGACTTTCCAAAGCTCTTCTTTGGATGTTTCTGCCTTATGCTCCATTCTGTGTCCAGAAGATCCCTCACGGCTTCAGTAATGTTAAGATCCGTGTTCTAAGGAGGATCCATCCCTCCATCAGACCTGTTTCCAAAGATCTTCAGTCCAGTTCTTGTGTCATGTGACCTACCTCAGTCTTTTCTCCCTGTATCCCTTCCTTAACAATGACTTCTTGACAGACACGTTTCCATGGAGACCATTTCCGATGAGGCTTCGCCAACAGTAGATGGATCAGCTGAAGGTCCAGATGTGTCTCTCGAGTCCTGGTTCAGGTCTTTGGGAATCAACTTGTTGCTGCTAAAATCCTGTTTTTTTGTCTGTCAGACTGTCTGATCTTTGCTGGTTTTCACACATGAAATTAGAAACATGGGAACAAATGATGTGTCTTTGTGACAAAGACCCGAAAGATCCAGTTTAAACCGGTTCCTTGCTGTTGTCTGTATGTGCCGACACAACTCTGGCTCATCCCTGGAGTTAGGAGCATTTTTTCGTGCCTGTAGGATTGTCAGAGATAAGTTCCTCTGAAACTGGTCTGGTACCAGGACTGGACTGGAGATGAGGGAATAAGCAGAAAAAACTTTGAATGATCATTAAAAAGACGGAGAACTGTTAATCAAGACCAGTTTAGAAGTTTAAAACAGTCAGAGATGATGACATGAGGACGTCTCTGGGGTGTGATAAATAAACCACTTCATAAAACCAGTTCTGAACTGGTTTTACATCAATATCTGTTCCAGTTGGTCCAAAAAGATCTGACAGAAGTTGCTGCTGGACTCAGACTGAAACTTTCCAGCTCCATCACATCAGATGAGTGTGAACGTCTCATCTTCCTCTCTTCATCTTCATCTCTAACAGAGTTTTACATCTTCTGGCTCAGAAAGAGGAAAAAAAGCTGCAGGAAAAGCTAAATTTTTTACAGCTGAATGAAGTTTTAATGGAGAGAAAAAACACATAAGACAGGATTTATAATTTAAGTGTGAGTATCAGAGCGCTGCAGAGGGTTTAACACCAGGAAACTCTGGCTGATGGTTTAATCTGCTGCTCATCAGCACCACCGTTTCCTCCCAGAATCCTTCGTGTTTGCAAACAGGAGGATGAAGAGATTAAACTCTTCCTCGTCTCGTTTTCTGCTGTTAGAGACGCTGTCATGAGTCTGACTTATAGGTTGTGATTTGTGTGAGGAGCGTTTCCCACCGCGGAGCATGAGAGGAATTCGCAGCGCTCTAATTTAGGTCAGCATTGCGGTGAAGAAGCTAAAAACGTCTTTGTGTTGCCTCTGAAAGCTCAGCTGGTGCATCCAGGAGAGGGTGACCGTCCGGACCATCGTGTTCTGATGAAAGGCCTCCAGACGGGAGCAGTTTGAGGCTGTCGGCTCAGCGTGACGTCTCACTCTCAGCTCCTCTTCTTCTCTTTTTCCTCCCCCAAATCCCCGGAGCTGTCTCTGTGCCAGCCATTGTCCAGGCAGCCATGAATGCAGCGCAGAATGATGTCAGGCTGCTGGTATGTTCACCCTGCAGCTACACCTTCACAAGGCTGAAATCCAACTCTGGAGAAATGAAAGCGTTCAGCCTGATGATGGGGGGGAAGCCTTGTGATGTTAAGACGTCATCTGAAGAGTCGGCTGCTCTGTTACCACATTTAACCTCAAACTCTGAATAAAGTCTTAAAATCCAGAAAAATTGATGCAACACACCAAAAAAACCACTTAAAGTCAGAAAAGTTTATATAAGATCCAGTAACATGGCTATGACTGATCCTCCATCCAGCAGATTAACTGGCAACAGGTGAGGGTGCCAGGACTGGGTATAAAAGCAGCATCCACCAAAGGTTAGTCTTTCCAACAAGTACGGGTTATGACAAGGGATGTCCTAATTATTTTCTGACAATAATCATACAAAGAAAATCTAATCATGATATACAATTATCATGGTTATTATACTGTACGTCAATGAACCCTCCAAACCATTTTCTGCTGTTTTTGTTCTGCTTCAACCCTTTTAACTCCAGTCAGCATGCAGACATGATGTTTCCAGCCTCAGCTGTCAGATTATGAGGCTAAAATGATGTAAAATGAATGTATGAATAGATATAGCAGCATAAAGGCCGACCAGAAGAAGAAAGCAGAATTTATTACCAATAGAACTTTGTAGAAATAACACACAGATCAACAGTGACCAAACCTTTTCTCATCTGCATCATTCTCTCAAGTCTTGGCTTTCAGGAGAAAAATATTGGCATTGAAACAAACACACAATTTACACCTTTTCCTCATTTACAGTTATTCCTGCTACTATTTACCTGCTATCCTCAGAAAACCAACTCCAAGAAGATTCCACCGTGCATCATCATTATCATTAAATAAATGCTATTTAAATTGTTTTAGAACTATTATTCTAATAACTGCATTTATTAGTTAATTAAAAGAAAATGTATTCATGAAAAAGTTGTTTTCACATACAATATATTAGTCCTAGAGATATTTGCAGTTATGCTTTTTTATTTCTTATTTATTTGGTTTGCTATTTTTACCATCTTTAGAATTATGATCATATTATTATTATTATTGTTATTATTATTAAGAATAAGATGAAGAAGAAAACGAAGGAGAGAAAGAAGTTTAACAGCTAATATCATGACACGGTGACAGGTGGGATTTTCAAACAACACATGAAATCTAATCTATTTTGATGAAATGTAATAAATTTGATTGACAACAAAAGAGAAATTGTTTTCTAAATGTGATAAATGCTCATTTTGTTTAAATTAATCATTCATTTTAAATCAGCTTTTAGGCTCAGAAGGTTAACAAATCAATAAATGCATTAAAAGTAGTCAAAGTGAGCCGAGACGAATCACATCTGAAGTTGTGGAGTTATGAGAAAGAATCTGAGTTTAATATGACAGGACGTGCATCACGTGCACGCCTTTTCATGCAGTCAGGTCCAAGTGCCGGCCCTTTGGTCATGTGACCTCAAAGCTGCACGGACTTCATCTTTAACTCAACAAAGAGAAGAAGAAGAGGAGCTGCAGAGCGCAGTTATGTAACGCAGCAAATAAAGAAAGCTCCAGCAGCCATCACACATCACATAGCCTCCAACTACGTTCTCTTTTCAAAGGCAGGAGCGCTTCCTGCTGCTGCTCTGAGCGCGCTCACAATGAAGGTGTGCACATGAAGAAGAAGAAGGAGAAGAAGGAGAAGACATAACTCTCAACAGGAACGTGTTAGTTTAGCCTCGGGTCAGGAAACAACTCAAAGGCCAACCCGATCTGACCCAGGAAGGGTTCTACGAGGATTCAGAAGCTTTGACGTGAAGAGAAACGTTCGGAATTAACCTGAAGGTTTGCGATCGATGGCTGACTCTACGGTTATGACTGAACAGATGAGACATTAAAAAAAAAGCTCAGTTTACATGAAGAAGTATTTCATCTTTCAGTCTGAAATCAGTCTGGTCAGATTCCAGCTGACATGTTTACATATAAACTGATTTTAACTGTATTTACATGATGGACAGATTTGATACGATCGTAAGGCTTTTGACATGCGCAGTGAAAAAAACGTTGTCTCCGCCATCGTTCTCATTTTTCAAGTCTTCCCTGAAGCTCATGACGTCACGTTACCCCTGCCTGGTTCAAGCATCCACCACAGAAACCAGCAGAGTGAACGCACACGTGTTTTCATTCATGCCGATCTGATCGTGAAAAGCTTTAAATCACCTGACTGAGAATTCTTTCCGATCAAGGCCGATCGGATCAGCTGACACATATATGATGCATTTCAATTCCGATTGGATGTTTGATGAACCAGCTATGAACCGCCAACATCTGATAACAATAACAGCCAGCGTCATGACGCGATAACAGACGCTTGGTTCGGAGGGAACGTGGTAAAAGCAGACTGATGTTTTCTCTCGATGAAGAGCAAGACAGATGATGTCGTGGCAGAATAACAGGCATGCTAACAGACAACGTCATGTCGCAGTAACAGAAGTGATAACATCGCTGTCGTGACGTGATAACAGATGATGTGGTGTGATGTTAACTCATTCTCTTCATATCACTAAACACATTAAATACTGACTATTAACCATTAAATTTGATAAATAACTTAAAGGACAGAAACTTATATTTTTGTTGTGTCTAAAGAATATTAATTAATAGGAAAAATTTACTCCGTGGTGGTCAATGTCTGCAATCTGGAGCTGAAACGATTCCTCAAATATAAAAAACATTGATGTAAATTATTGGCGCTGATGCTTCGTTAAGCTCAGTAATGAAAACGTTCACGCTGTTCTCTGTGACAAAGGTTTTCAGTCGCTGCATCTACTGAGCGCTGCAGTAATGAGGGTCAGTAATGGCTGCTGGTGTTCACTTTACCGGTTCATCTGATTGGATGAAGACAGAAGCTTCAGCCAATCATCGGCTCAGTATGGTTTAAACCAGCCTTCTCCAAAGTCTTCTCTCTCTCCAGGTTACGGTACCACCTCTCTGATGATGGAGGTCATGTGACTAAACATGATACACTGATTGGTTGAGCAGCTTCAGGATCACAGTCTGTCTGAGTAACTGGTCTAGACCACCTCTTCTCATCCCCAGATCAGACTGAACTTGGAAAAGTTTCTGTAAGGAAAAGTTGAGGGAAAAACCTCCCGCTGTGACCCCATTTCTCCTCCACATCAAACCCAGTCTCGGTTCTGCCCCCCGTCCTCCCCCAACGCTGATGTCTGCACCAGCCTCGTGTCAGATTCATGTTGCCTCACTTTCTGAACCACAACACACACAATTCTGCCATTTTCTTCAGTTTCACACAAAACCTGCTCACCGAACATCAACAACACTAAACGTAAAGAGAAATATCAGAAACCTCCGACAGCCAGGGGTCCTGGGGGGCCCCTCAGTCCCAACACAGGAGCTTTGTTCCCCTCTTAGAGGTATGACAGGCCTGCTTTAAAGTCTATAGGGGAGCGGGTCAATTAAACATTTAGCAGAGAAACAGCAGAGTTGACAGGCAAACACCAGCAGCTCCAACACAGAGGCAGAATTTCACGCACCGTCTGAAAGGTTTTAACACCTCCCCTCAAATCTGCCTCATCGGGAGCAGAGTGGAAATTCCCCCTCATTATCCCCCGAGTTTGAGGGCTGGTGTAGTGTGAAGGGAAGGAAGAAGCAGAGTCTTGGGCTTTCAGGAAGAAACGAGCTGAACAAACAGTCCTCTGTATCTGAGATGGACGGGGAAACGTCCTGTTTCTGGGTCTCCTTCGGAGGGCGAGTGACGGGTGACTCACTTATTCCTCGTCTGTCGGCAAGAAAACAGACGAGTGACGGCAGAGATGCTGCAGAAAGAAAGCAGCTGGAGTCTGAATCCAGAAGATTTCTACACCGACTGCTGGGTTTCTGTACAGCGATAACAGGAAATATGATGCAACAAAAGCCCCAAATATAACTGAAACCCAGAGCCAGAGCGACCCGAACACATCACCATCACAGCACTGGGATGATGACAGCCGGCCTGCAGCGAACCATTATTTAGATAATAAATGATTATTATTATCTGCAACATTAAAGATGAATAACAATGACTGAAAAGAGACAAAGACAGGTCTCTCAACATGTCCTAGTCCAGGAATCCTTAATCCTGGTGTCCTGCAGGTTTTAGAAGTTTCCCTGCTGCAACACACCTGACTCAAATCAATGGGTAATTAGCAGACTTGTGCAGTCTGAGCCAGTTGTGTTGCAGCAAAAACAAAAAGAAAAAACTAATAAATAAATAAATAAAATTATATGTACTGCCTGTAGCACTACATGACAGCACCTGTGTCCAACTGGACTCACAGCAGTCTGACTATCACTTTATTATGACGTCTCATCTTGTTTGAATTCATGCTTGTGTTGTTCTTACTCTCAAATATAAGTCACTTTGGATAAAAGCGTCTGCTAAATGACTGTAGAATAGAATAGAATAGAATAGAATAGAATAGAATATGGTTCCTGACCATGTCCATCCCTTTTTGACCACAGTGTGTCATCTTTTGCTCCATGTCACATCTGGAGTGAAGATCTTTAATGAATAAAAATCTGTTAGTTTGTGCAGAAAAACCAGAAACTACTTTTATCCTCCAGATGTAAAGCTGCTGATTCACAGTTTCTCCACGTCAGTCAGAAAAATGAAAAGCCCATCACTTCCAAACCGCCTCTCCTCCTTCAAACAGCACTGAGTCTTCAGATGATGATGAAGACGAAGCTGCAGGACAGGCAGGAGCCCTGACAGCAGTGGTTTCTCGGAGCTGATTGGCTGAGCTCAGTTTGAACCCAAACTCATGAATAAGACATGAAAGCGCTCCGTCTGAGGCAGGACGAAGAGACTGAGTGGGTGTCAGCCTTTTAACAAAGACACAACGGCTTTACGAGGTTCCCATAATGGGATGCTGATGAGCTGCAACACCAAACATGGGGGGTAGGATACCTCCTGGGGTGGGAATACCCCTTGGGGCAGACAGATGGGGATGTAATGGGTCGGTTTGGGCTATTATGTGAGGTCAAAACCCCTCCAGACCAAACAGCCTTTTCAGGAGATCTAAAGTTTAAAGAGGAGGAGGATTTATGATGCTCACTGTGTCAGTTTATCAGTTCATTGATCCTGAGAAGGAAATTCTGCAGCTCCACCCACACTAAAACTACAAAGGATCCAGAGACCCAGATACAGAAACCTTTATGTGCATGGACGATCTCCTGCAGGACGAGTTACTCCACAGGTATCAGGTGAAGCATCACCCGACCTTCAGCTACATCTGAGCATCGTGTGATTTAGATTTGTGTTTATAAAAAGCACATTTACTAAATCTGTGGGTTGTGTGTTTACTAACATCTTGTCTGACCACTGTTATCTTTGATCAGAGCACTTTAGGGGTCTTTAAATCAGCTTATGTCACATCTAAATGTTCATTTTCCATCATTTTCCCAACATCTTGGATCAATGAGAAGAGTTGGACTGCTGCATTTTCTCCAGAGATTCCCTGAAAGGCTTAAGTCCAGACCATGTGATACTGATCCATGGGTCCAGTCAGTCGATGCTGGGTGGTATGACCCAGATTATATAACAGTGTTTTCATAATGATACCAGTTTCATGCTATCTGGCGTATGTGACTGAAAAGAAATTGGCCAGGAAGAGTCTATCCAACATTTTAATGTCCACAGTGTCTTGATCTTCATCTTGAATCCATATTTCTCAGCAGAACTCATCAGAACCAGTTCTTTGTGGTGAATTTAGTCATTTTTCTTATCGTAGTCAGCTCCTCTAACAATCACGTCTAAAAGTGACATCCGACCCGAGCGTCCTCCATCTTTTTCAGTTGTACCTCAGGATGAGGAGGCTGCTGTTCTTATCTCCAAAGCATGTTTGCATGTTAACTGTTTTGAGGACTTTCAGTCAGGATTTGGAAGTTCGGTTCTGGTAGATCTCACAGCTCCTTTTGACACAGTCGACCAGAACATCATGTTAGGCCGACAGGTGTGAATCTCTGGCCCGGTCCTGATTTGGTTTGAATGGAAAACAGGGACTACTTTGCGTCATTAACTATAGATCTACATGTGGAGTACCCCAAGGCTCCATGTTGGGCCCCCTATTGTTCAGCATCTACATGCTTCTACCAGCTCAGATCATGGAAACAAATAAATAGCTGATCATAATTATGCTGACGACAGTTAGCTCTTTTTTACTATCTCACCAGGAGACTCTGGTCCCAGACTAATGTATATGTGGATGTTCCAGAAGGTTTCTCAGCTAAATAAAGATAAATCTGAAATTATTGTGTTTGGATCCAAAGATGATTGTCCATCTTCAGTCAGCAATCTTTAAACCAACGGATCAATCCAGAACTTCTGGTGTCAATTTGGACTCTGAGCTAAATTTTAACGTCCATATTAAAGAAGGAACCGGACCAGCCTTTTACCACCTGAAGAACAGATCTAGAACAAGGGGACTGATGACTACTATAATAGAGGTTTTACAGTTTCACTAAGAAACTAATCCAGATGCTGCTGCTCATGTCCTCTTTTAGGACATGGAAAAGAAAGCTTATCCCTCTGGTTCTGCTTCTTTTGATCATGTTCAGCATATTGGATGGCCTTATGTTTGATATGTGCTATATAAATAAATTTGCTTTGCCTAAAGTGTTACAGCAGATCTTATCTGGATATTATCTTCAATTACTAGCTGTTTGGTCCATGTCCAAGCTTTTAAACCCCATTTCCAAACAACAGACACGTTATGTTTAAAATCTGCTACAGCTTCACTTTTTAGTTCTCCGCAATGACTCATTAATGTGAGTCAGGTGTGTTGAAGCAGGGATACATGGAAATCCTGCCATTGTAGGACCAAACTGAGTGGCCCTGCTCTAAATGAATTTCCTTCTGAAAGGGTTAATCCCTGACCCTCCACACTCTGGTGATCACCCTTCATCTTTTTTCCGAAGATTTCCGAACATCTTCCCCAGGATTCCATCCTCCTGTCACAGCATAGACACAAAGTAAATCCTTCACTTTCTCAGACTTCCCTTCAGATGTGGTTCACAGCAGCAGGATGAAGTGGACGGAGCCGTGCAGCGGCAGCATGTTGACTGTAAACACTCCACAGCACCCCTCCCTCTGTGCTGTAAGTCCTTTTAATCCTGGCTGGACACCATCTGGAAGCTCAGTGTGTGATGCTGCTGCAACAGATGTGAGCATGACGGAGTCTGGGGTCGTACATGTCCTTCAAAAGTCACACTGACGTCCCAAAATATGGAAGGCTGAGTTTGTGGAATCCTGTCGAGTTCATCAGCTAGACTTGATTGACAAGGCGTGGTGTGGTGGAGACCGATGATGATGATTCAGCTTTTAATGTTAAAAACATGAACTAACTTGCGATTTTGAACATTTTTTGTTGTGACGTAGCTCCATCTGAGAAACCTCTAACACAGTCAGCTTTCAGAAGACCTTTCAGAAAAAAGTTTCATGAAATCAAATCATCTGAGTTTTAATATGATCTGTCCACCGTTACCAGGATTTACCAATGTTACCATGGTAACAACAGAATAAACCCAAAGACCCCATCTTTCAGGTTCGACCCAGTCGCAGCGCCTGACAGTAAAGTTCTAACAGAATTTAGATGGATCCAAACCACCATGGATCCACGTGGACCCTTAGAAACCAGATCAGAACCAGGACTCGGATCATGAGCTCCTGAACCAGGATTAAGAGGACTTACTGTTCCTGCTGGTCTTCAGCTTGGACAGCAGCTTCTGGGTGGACAGCAGGTCTCCGCTCTTCACCGCCTGCAGCAGCTCCTGCTCCTTCCCCATCTTCCTCCTCCTCGAGTTCGGACCAGCTTCACCTCCTCCTCCTCAGACCTTCATACTGGACCTGGTTCAGGCGAGACCCTCCTCTTCCTCACGTCTGGAAACTTTCCAGAGACAGAAACACTCCTCGTCAGCTTCAGCTGGAGGAGGAAGAGGAGGTGATGAAGAGGGGGAGGTGTCAGGACTGAAAGAAAAAAAGTGAATGAAGATGAGGAGGGAAGGATGAAGGAGCAGTTTGCTGATTCTGTTAGAGAAGCTAAGAAACCTCAAACTGATCAATAAACCTCCGTCATCAATAAACATATTATTAACTTTGTTATAAAGTTTCAGCTGAATAAAGTTTTTTTTCAGCAGAAATGTCTGCAGGTTAAAGTTTAAATTACGACAACTTGACTGTTTTATCGTAAACTTTGTCGTCAAAGTTTAGTCAACACGCGAATCCGAAACAAAATAATGAAGAAAATAAATCAAATTTAGTCATTTTCTTTGTTTGTTTTTGATTCTCCAAACGTTGTTTTGTTTTCTTTTTTGTCCTTTTAGTTTTCTAAAATGATCTCTCTACAATTTCTTTTTTTGTTCCCACATTTTCTAATTACTTTAGTTTTCCATTTAATTTGTTGTTTTCTAAAATGCTTTCAAGCATCTCATTTTCTATATTCTATACATACATATATATTCTATGTTTTATTTCACAGTTTGTAAAATTTTGTATTTTTTTCTCATTTTTTAAAATGTGTTTTTCTGTTTTTGTTGTTACTTTTAAAAATTTTGTGTATTATCTGGAAATCATTTCATTGCCTTCTGTTTTCTATAATCTTTTAAGTTTTTATCTTTAATTTTCTATATGTCTATTTCTAATAATTTTTTTTCTGTTTTTGTGCGTTGTAAAAACGTTTTTGACTCTTCTGATATTTTTTGTCTTGTTGCGTTTTTAAAAATCCTGAAATTAAATAAAATTCTCACGTGTTTATTTTTTTATTTAATTTTTTTATAGATTACTTTCTTTGTTTTGTATTTTCTGTCTCACATTTGAAACTTTTTTAAATTATTCTTTTTGTAAATATGTTTTTTAATCAAAGTTGTTTCATTCAGAATTTTCTGTAAGAATTACAACCCTAGAAATTTAGGGTTTTAACTTTATATTTTTTTGCTTTGTGACATTTCAGAATAGAGTCAATGTCACCATATTGACCTTTCGGTGTCCTCATCATTGTCACCCAATAATCATGAGAATGCAGCAGAATATTGAAACTCTGGAGATTTATTAGAAATGACCAAACACTTACAATCATAATGTGAAAAGTTTCATATGTTTTCTTCATTTCATTTAGTAAACTAGTTATTTTACCCCAAACAATGCAATGAGTAGCTTCTCATTTCTTAAACAACCATGTGGAAAAACTACCTGATGTTAGATGATAGCTTGTTCAACACATTCTTAAAACCTGGAAGGATGGTGGAGAACCATCGTCTTCCACGATGAAATGTGGTCAGAAAAACATCCTGAATGATGGTGATCGGTGATCACTTCAACGTTTGGTGAAATCAGATGGAAGAAAAACAACAGTAGAACTCAGGGCTATGTTTAATAGTCAAAATAAGACCGTTTCCACATGAACAGTGTGGAAGAAACTCACAGGACTGGGACTGAACAGCTGTGTAGCCATAAGAAAACCACGTATCCATCAGGCCAACCAGAGGAAAAGGCTTCAGTTTGTTACAGTGAAACAATGCCACAGCGAATGCTGCCGCAAGCAAAGCTAAAGGTGGTACAACTAAATATTAGGAGTGTGTGACCCTTTTTTTGTGGTGACTTTCTATGGGTCAGACTTTACCTAATACCAGAACCACAGGCTCTGAACAAGCCCTGTGTACAGTCTGAAGCACCTGCATCTGCTGAACTGAGCCATGTGTCTGCAGAAAGTGGGAGATTGTTTAGAGATGTGTTCAAGTGTTCTCTGTAACATTCTGTTTTTAATTAACTCTTCCTTATCCACTTACAAACATGTTTGTTTTTCTTCTACAGCTGATGTTTGACTTTTAAAGCCACATTATTGCCTCATTTTGGGCATTTTTATTCAGTGGCTGCATGCAGGTAGAGTGAATCAAAACCAGTCTGTTCAACTGGTAATTTCCCCCTAGATCGGAAAAGGATCTCCATTAATGGGGACACTTAATGACATTTCATAACGCGTCCATCCTGGTTAGTCATGGTCCACCTTGAAATTTTAATTTTTTATAAAAACAAAATACTTTTACAAGTTAGCAAAACCTTGTATAGGATGTCTTTATAAACTAATAACGGCCAAATAGTGGTTTGAAAGCTTGACCACATTTCTTTGTTGTTAGATTTTATTTAGAAAATAAGGTGAAACTCTTAGATTTTATAAAAAAGAAAAAAAAATGCCAACAATTTTTCAAATAATTTTCCCATAACTAAAATATATTTTTGAAAAATGAACCAATCCATTTTCTAAAAGACAGTACATTTTATTACCAGTATGTAATTACAATGTATCCACGTGACTATGGACGTGTCCCTGAGTGTGGCAGCTTGACCAACATGCATTTCTAACAGCTGTTAATACAATGAATATGAGGTCAATAGAAAATCTTGACTTTTTGGGGAGACTGGGGAAGTTTTAAAGGCACTTTACGGCGTATTGACACAATACATTTGTTCTTTTCTGTTGATGTAGTTTATCACATTTTTAAAATGGTTTTAAAACTGTTTTTTTAGTATTATTATTTTTATTAATTATTCAAAATTTCCAGACATGTAGTGTAAGGGATCTCTCACATCATTGTAGTCCAGGACTCGGTGCCCAAAAATGCTGCACCTGTCTCTGCTTTCTTTTATTTTCTAATTTCATGCATCTCTCTCTAAAATGTTCTGTTGTATTTTTATTCCCGTTCTGTTTGGCAGAAACAAACCACATCCAGCCATGAACCGTCCTCTCTGATGTTCTCTGATGTGAGCTCGTGCTGCTGGGAAACACACCTGTGACAGGTGACATCGGCAGGAACTGAGTTTAATTACAGACCAACACGTCTCTCTGCTGTGTAAACACCATCAGCTGATCCAGACCTAGATTTTCTAACTAAGATTTCCACAGAGGAAGACGAGCTGACCACCTGAGGAGCTCTGTGGACCCCCCAGGCTCTCCTCTGGATTATCCGCCCTGCTGAGCTGAAGGATGGGCTACTTAAACTCTTCCAGCCCAGTGGCCACATCCAGGAGGAGGAAGAGGCTGGTGGGAGCTTCATCTCTGCTCCAGATAACTGACAGCTCTGAAAACAAAAGAGTTTGAGGCGGATCCACATAAAAACACTGGTCTGGCTCTGGTGGCTCCATTACATAAGCAGCCAGGCAGAGATCCGCACGGGCCAAAGCGGCGCTGTCAGTCCCATTAACACCCAGCATGTCCCCGCTTCCTTCAGCCGCCCCCAGGCGCTCTGGATCCTCCAGAGTAGCAGAAATCCCCCTGGCACGGCATAGAAGTTATCCAAAGAAGAAGGAAATAAACCACAAACAAGGGGCAGCTCAGATTTATGGCTGAAGTAAAAGAAAAGCTGGAAAATCGCGGCAGAAGTTCGGCATGTAAACACACCATCACGTCCAGCGCCGACCTTCGGACCCGAGTTAGCGGACTCCCGAGGAGTCCCGGGGAGGGCCGTTTTCCGGCATTTAGCCCGTTAAAAAGACGGCACACACTTCAAACAGAACTTACCTTTCTTATTTAACCGTCAGAAAGTCTCAAACCAGCAGGTTTTAACGGACTACGGCGGCAATTTGTCGGCAGACTCCGGAGCTGGAAAAGTAGCGTTGTTCCCTTTGGAGATAGTCCATCAAAGTCCCGTTTTCGTCCCGTTTTTTTACGAGTTTTCAGAAAAGTTTTGTTCCAGTTTCACCACCGCGCAGATTTCACGCGACAATTACTCAGTAAATTTATGACTTTGGTACTTTAAAATAGTCTGTGCTCCTCGGCTCCCTTCAGCTTTTCCCTCCTCTCCCTGAATGCCACATTCTCTCCGCTGGATTCTCCAGAAATTACACACGCCGACAAGTTACCGTGAACGCAACGTAGGACTTCCGGATAATGCTTTCAAAGTAAACTGACTAACTAACTAAATACACAAATAAAATAAAACATTTAAATAATTAAAAATATATAATAAAAAAATAACCGATGTTTTTAATCAAACGAATTCTTTTTTTTTTTTAGAATTCTACAGAAATTTGTCAGACATTTTTCATTTATATAAATTAAAAAAATTAAAATGTATTTATTTTTTTTTTATTATATATTTAATTATATATATTTTAATTAAAATAGTTTTTTCCAACATTATTACAGCCTGGTTGCCATGTTGTGCCAAATATATTTGCTTTGTCAAGAAGAAGTTTTATGGATATAAAGGACATGTAACGTCTTGCATACAAGGCTCTTAAAGAGATAGAAAACAACAACAACAACAACAACAACAACAAAAAAAAAAACCTACAAAACCCAAACAACCAGCTTATTTCATATGTAAGAGAACTTGGCAGCGATAACCAGGATAGCCTCTGTAATAAAACATAGCAGAGAATCATCAGGAGCACCTACAGGAAGACAAACTGAGATAAACACGAACAACTAAAACAGCAGCAGCAAGTATTTGAAAATATGAGCATAGATATTGATTAAATCCACAAAACACAGCAACTGTATAATAAACATGTGTTTATGCAAAATATACAGAATGAGATGTGTTTAATGATGAATGTAATCATACAAATGCACCCTCCGCATCATACCAGATTCAGTGGCATTCGCGGTTTCCACTGTGGACTCCTCCACCAGGTGCAGGAAGATGGACGTAGCTGTGGTAGAGTTCACAATCCCAGTTGATTGGTTTTCTGGGCAATCTCTGAGATACGAATTTAGTCATTCAAAATGCGTGTTGCTTTGTTGAGAGGGGGGGTCACCTGTTGCGGCTACATTCCTGCTCCATATTATGGTATCTGAAATATTTTTAAGTTCTTTACCAGCTGGTTGACGGCTCTTTCGTAGCCTGCTGCAGCATTTCCATCTGTAGATGTCCAAAAACAGCCTTTGTCTGATTGGCCCCCTCCAGTTCATGCTCAATTTCAGAGGACGACCACAATGCCAGGAAACACTGGGCCTCCTCATTCGACCAACTTTGTTTTAATAATCCATGGCTTCTCTAGTTTGAAGATGCCGATTAGTATTTCAATGCTTTTCTGTTGGCCAGGTAACCCGCCCCCAAACGCTAACACAACCTACATGAAGAAGTTCTTAGATCTGGCCCAGCAAAGAGTAGGTGCAAGCTAGAAAAAGTTTTGAGAGCCAGGAGCTGGTTGAAAAACCCTGGGCAGAAGCTGATAAAAAGGGCCCCTAAGCTCAGGT
Organism: Melanotaenia boesemani; assembly: GCF_017639745.1. NCBI lineage: Eukaryota > Metazoa > Chordata > Actinopteri > Atheriniformes > Melanotaeniidae > Melanotaenia > Melanotaenia boesemani. Next base: position 38,285,538 of record NC_055683.1, read on the forward strand.
AGTCAGGCAGTCAACAGCCACTCTGAAGCATGAGACCCAGGTAGTTTATCACAGGAGCTGACGTAGTACCCAGCCAGAAGACAGCAGAGAAAGTCCCCAACCAGAGCCCCCAGGGGACCAGAGACAAATGCCTCCGGCCCTGCCAGACACCAGCCACCCAAATATGAGTCAAGTTCAAGACCCAGAATTATGACCGGTATAACTGTCCACCACAGGCCAGCACCCACCCCAACTCCCCCAGGAGACCAAAATGTGCTCAGAGGACTCTCCACCCACTCCAACCCACCAAAATGTGTTTTCTTTATCTGGATAGTGGAATTATTTTGCATGTATAGTGACAAATATTAGTTCTATGTAGGTTTCTGATGAGGAATTAATTCTTGTTTGTGTGACTTTACTGATTAAAAGTTTAGCTTAACTAGTTTCTCAAATAAAACAAGCAAAGCTTCTTTTGATGTTATATAAACATGAATATTCTATAGATTATTCAAACTTTCATACATCCTGAGTGATTCTCTGAATATTTTAGTCGCAAATTTTATTTTCAGCTCCTGAATTTTGATTCCTTTAAACCAGAGTTGTGTCCTAACGTTACATGAACAAATCATGCTTTTATTTTCTAAAACGGATCCTCAACTTCCTGTTTTGTTCTGGTTCTCCTGCAGAAGCTTCATGAAACACCAGTGACACACTCCCCTCCCTAATATTCCTGCTGCCTCCAACAGGTATAAAGCTCAACCTGATTCTTTTTATTTACTGGTCATAACTTGCGCTTTCTATCGCTGCTACATTAAATCAGTCATCTAATTATCCAGGAAACTATCTCCTCACTGAATCTTCAGTAAGAATATTTCATTCATCTCAAATTATTTTTTAAAATTTATAAATAGAAAGTTATTTCTTCTGAAATTTCATCAAACCTAAGCTGTGATTGTACTAAAACCATAAAAGATCTTAAAGATGCTGTTTTAGATGCAGAAAGTTTAATCTTTAATGGTCCACTTAAACTATTTTATTGAAGTTTGCGCATGAAAGTAGGTCTGAGTTATAGAGCTCCATTGCAGGGTTAGTGTCTCATTCGTTTCTATGGGAGAAATTTAGCAGTTAAATTTTATTGTTGCGCCGCATCGCTACCAAAGCTTAGAGCACTTTCCTCAGAGACGATTCTGGCTGGAACCAGTGCTTATTGGACTTCCTGTTGCCTTTCTGTCATCTCCAACCTGTCTGCCCCCACCTCAGGTGGTTAAGCTGATGATGACGATGATAATGATGATGATGATGATGATGCCTTCTGGTCATCCAGCTTTCCTGGTGTTCCAGTCTGGAGAAAAGCTGATGGAGTAACAGACTGATGGATTTTCATTTATATTTTAATAAGGACAAAACAAAAAGTTCCAACAAGCAACGGGCAAGAAAATGGCAAAAATCTTCATAGATATTAGTGCAAAAAAACAACAAAAATTTAATAGTATTCCTCATTAGTTTCATTAACTAAACATTCAGTCTTCTGTGTTCAATAAATACAAAATGATAAGAAGTGTCTGTGTGCAGCAGTAAAACACAGTAGAAATAATCACTTTGTCTCCTGGTTTGAAAGAAAAACTCTTTGTTCATCTCAAAGCTTCTCATGTTTCTGATGAATGAAATGTTCTCGTGTTTAACTCAGGAAGCGGCTTCGCTCGGCGGCGTGGTTTCAGGTTTTAGAAAAGCTCAGTCCGACTTTCTGAAATAAATCTTTACAGGAGGATAAAAAAACAATAAGAGGCTGGAGGAGGAAAAACTGAACACAGAACTTCTTCCTCTCTGCAGTCTGTCGTCTCCTCCACCTCCTCCATCATCTCCGCCTCCTATGTCATCTCCTACTTCCTCCATCTCCGCCTCCATCATCTCCTCCTCCGCTCCTCTGGTACAGCGTGAGGATCCTCCGGAGGTGCAGCGCCTCCCACAGCCAAGCCTCCATCCTCAGGTCATGGTTGGAGAAGAACCTCAGAGGTCTCTGCACCGAGTCGTAGTAATGATCTGAGAAGTCAGCGAAGTTCCTGGTGATGAAGCCGAAGGCAGAAACCTGCGGGAGGAAGAGGAGGAAGAGGACGGCTGTCAGTCGCTGCTCCCAGAGGATCAGGCCGACATTTTTCATAGCGGAAAATGAGAAAATCCTCCTCACTGCAGCTCATTTCCTACATTTAATTCTCAGACTGACTCTAAAAATATTTGTTTATTTCATTGTTGCTTTTAAAAATATAAACAATGTTGGACTTTATTACTGACTTCTGTCTTTATGGTGTTTCAGAACAAAGATCCAAGAAGAAAAATAGATCCTTGAAAACTGGTTTTACTGGCATTTTATTACCTTACTGAATTATTAGTTATCATGACCTAAAAAATGTTTCTATTTGTGCAGCGAGTCATTTCACTATAGAGAACAGATGTGCCATAAAAAGCCCAAAGAATGACACATAAAAAGTGATGAAGATGACGATAGTGGAGACATCTCTGCTGTCAGGGCTGAGACAGAAGATCAAACTTCATTTATAATGAAAAAAATAAAGCATGAATAAAAAAACATGGAGAAGTCAGGCTATAGAGAGGCAGAAAACTAAACAAGAGCAAAGTAAGGATGGGATGTACCAACATTTTCCTTTTAATTTAAGTTACGTTTTCATCAATAAACACGTTTTACCCCTTAAATCACACAATCGTACATTATTACTTTTATAAATAAAACCCACGAATACAAATACAATGAGGTAGTGTGTGTGTGTTACCTGGTCACAGGTGTGCAGGGCAGCCAGCAGCATCAGAGCTCCGGTGCTCGGCATGTACAGGTGACGAGTCCTGATGTTTATCAGCAGATGTGATGGCAGGAAACTAAGAAACAGAGATCAGAGTCGGCTCGTCCAGAACCAATATCAACTGGTAATCGATCAATACCTGTTTGTAATGTAGGAAATGAATCCTGGGTGGAGCATCTTGAAGCTTTGAGGTGGTTTGTGGCCAAAATATTTCCAGGGTCTGTGAAATAAAGTTAAAATATCTGTATCAACTAGAGGAAATAAAGTAGGAATGATGAGAGGATTCTTACAATATTTCCTCACTAACAGGGAGGCAGAGCTGGTTTAAAACACGTATCTCAGGCAATGGGGTTAAATATTAAGGCATAAATAAGGAGAGACTGAAAACAAAAGGCAGGTTAATGACACAGGTTCATTAGCTCCCTGTTATTGTTTAGTTTATTCAGTTTTATTATTGGTTTAACTCAGCTGTGTCAAACATAGGGTTTGGGGGCCAAAACCGACCCACAACTTTTATTTGGTAAATATAAATAAAACCTACAGTTTTTAAATAAAAGTAACTGTAATCTCTAATGTTTCCAGGTTTCATGTTTTCTGTTTAAATGTAAAACTTTTCCAAGGCAGGAGGAGAACTTGTTCCATCTTTTCTATCTTACTGATTTAGTAGATGGGACTTCAGTTTGTATGATGAGATAAGTCAATTCAGGTGGTCAGGGTACTACACACATGTGGAAATGTGCACGTATAACTTCTAGATCTGGAGAAGTAACTCCGTTCATTGTGTGAAATGCTGGATTTTTCACTTCCAGATACCTGGAATTAAATGTTTGCTGGTTTTATAGATTAATTGTGATTTTTAGTTTTGAATGCACATGTAAATATGTAATTCTGTAAACTGTAAGATGAAAGAAATACATGAACAGATAAAAATTAAATTAATTCATAAAAATAAATAAAGTAACAAAACAAAGTTTAGATGTAGATTCACTTTATGTAAATTATCTAATTTAACTGAGGCAAAATATTGTTTAAACTGCATTTACTTCTCTCTGGAAATGTTAAGATTGTTCAAAATGTTTTTTTAAAAGAAAAATTAATTAAATAATATTGATAATGTCATGACTGATGATAATGTACTTCTTTACACTAAAATAAAAAGAAAATGTTGTGTTTAACTTTTCTGACAAGTTTTTCTTGAAAGGAAGGAAAGCTGCAGAATACTTAGGGACGCGCTACCATCTAGTGGTCAAGCAGGAAACTGCAGCCACTGTTACACACCGACATGATTCAGAAGGAAAAGTTTCCCCTCAAAAAATCCCAGTTTCAGGCCAGTTAAACTGAATAACTGGTGGATAGCGGAAGCAGTAGATGTTCTGACCTCTATTCTGTGTTTTAATTAGTGTTTCACACCACTGCTCCGTTAGGTCTATGTTTTTGTTACATGTTTATGAAATAATTTGTACTGAATAGAAGATCATCAACCTATTTATAAAGCATTTTAACACAAGTCAAAGCTGAAACAAAGTCCTGAACCAAAACCATAAAAAAAGACAATTATAAAAGTAATAAAACAGGTAAAATCAGTTCCAACGAATGAAATAAAAACCTGATCCAGTTTGAGCTGGTTGAAGACGGATGAAATTTTAAGATGAAGTTTAAAGATGGACAGTGAGGGGGCTTGTTGCATGTGCAAAGGTAGATTGTTCCATGAGTTAGAGGCACCAACAGAACAACAATGGAGAAGCTCGGATGAATTGGAGAGCAGTATTAAAAACTTTAAAATAACATGAGGAGTTTAAAATCGACTCTAAGCAGTCGGGCAGCCAGCGGAGCGAAGCCAGGACAGGTTTTCTGTGTTCCTGGTAAAAGTCGTGCAGCTGCAGATGTACGAGTCCAGACCAACTTGCTTCAAAGTGACCATATGAAGGCATGGAAAGGCCTAGAAAGACAAGGTTTAACCTTTGCCACTTTCCTTAAATGATAAATGTTTGATTCAGAGTCGACTTTTCATCTAATACCAAGACTTTCAGCTGTGGGCTTCACATAGACGGCTAGGGGACCCTGATAGAAAGTCCTCTCGAACAACCATACTGGCAGAGGGGTACCCAGAAGAATCAATATAAACATCCACATCCTCTAAAAATGATGAAATCCCAGATTCAAAAGGGTTCAAATCAGCAGTGAGGAACATAGAAGTCAGGATGAATGATGAGAACTCTGCTGGTGGTGACTTTATAAAAACTGTGTAAAATTCATTGTACAACTCAGCATTTTAATAGTTTATTTCGTAGACTTGTTAGTCATTTAATGTTATCCAGCCTATATTTTTGATTCATGCGAGAGACTTTAGTCCCACTTCAGTGATAATCTGACAGCTTCTGAATGATCCTGGAACCTTTTCAGTACTACTGGGTTTACCATTTTTTAACCAGGTTCACTGGTGCAATGCATTTCTTAAAAACCTTTAATAAGTGGTCGTATGTTAGTTTTCATAGTGTGTTTCAAAATACTGTGTAAAATCTACATTTTGTGCCATTTTTATTCAGCTATGTCATTATAAAACAAGAGGAAGAGCAGTTGTCTTCTAACACACATGTAGTCTATAGACTTGAATGTCCATGTGGTTGTTTTTACATTGGGAGAACAAAACTGAAGGCAAGATTGGCCGAACAGAAACATGCAATAAGAACTGGCAACGCTCAACATCCTATGGCTGTTCATTATAAAGATGCTAATCATAGCAGTTGTAATTCTTTGAAGATATCATGTTGGACTGGAAAAACACCAGTTGACATATTTCACAATAGAGGACATGTGTGACAGAAAGTGGGTCCCGGGGATTTCTGGTAAATGTGTGTGTGTGTTTCAGTTCCTCTTGTCTCAATACCCGGAACAGCACGCCTACGCATGCTTTTGTAACTGATGATTGTATGAATAAAAAGGCTGTGCTGGGGCTGAGACTTCTGAGTTGATTCCAGATGCTCTTTGAGTTCCGACACGTGGTCTCTCCCCATCATGATGCTGTGAAACTCATCCTGGGTGTCTGGGTGCTGATTGACTTGATAACTGATTATCTCCAACAACTTGGTGCCGTGACCCATATCCCAACATACCCACTCATTGACAGGAGGAGGCTTGAACACCGAAACCCCGCGGGGCAGCCATCAATAGACAGAAAGACCTGACGACTGAACTGTCCACCAGGCAGGTGCAGTATTTCAACCTCGTCCTGCCAGCCGTGGACTGACGGGATCCGATACCTGAGGACAGCACCAGACCGGGAGTGAGTAGAGTTTGAAGTTTTGTTATAAGGAAAAAGAAGTAAAGAGATTGTGTACACATAAGATAAAAGAAATAGAGAAAGGAAAGCCAGATTTCTCTGGAGCAGATCCCTAAACCCACATTTGAAGAAAGGACCTCTGGGGCAGTACAATAGATGCTAGAATTTTTAATTCTAGGGCAGTCAGGCTGTGTGAAAAGGTTTTTCCTAGGGCAGTGTTTTCTAGTATACACCAGGATTCATAGTGAGAGTATAGAATCTTCTGGGGGTTAGACAATAAGACGCCAGAATTTTGATTTCTGGGACAGTCATAAGACCACACTAGGAGGGCATATAAATACAAAATAGTACGCCAGAGGATCCACAAAAGGCGTGTGGGTAATAGGAAAAAAAGCCTAGGCAGAAGTATGAGTGAGTGTGAGATTGTGAGTGTGGATGCTTGATGAGAGCTGACTGAAGCATCGCACTGGTGGAAACCTTACGGTGTTAACACAAGCCAGTGGACTGGTGAAGTAGGTTTACTCTCCTCTTAAGATTAAGGTCATAGTTTTGTAACACAACACAGACCCAATATGGGGGAACAAGAAATCTTCCATTGCCTTAGAGGGTGATGTGAAGTGCATGCAATTAAGGGATCTGGATAATGTTAAGTTTTTGCAGAAGTGGGTACCCAAGTATGGTGTGATAGGAATATTGAAAGTTGATAAAATGGCAGACTGTGGTTGATAGGCTGGAAGCAAGTATGAATAGTAAGACAGGCAAAAAGTATGATAAGAAAAAGGAGGAACTTGAAAGTGCACATAAATGACTGCACCAAGTAAAACTTCAACAGGACAATCTTAGTAAGGCAAAAGAGAAGAGAAAACAGGAAGAAGCTGGACTGACTACTTTTGTAAGGCCTGGGGATAATGAGACTGGTGCCGTAGGCAGGAGACAACAGAGAAGACAGCCACAACAAGCAGCAGCCTCATCCTCAGGAGGGCCAGTGAGCCGTTGTCTAATGAAGGAATTTTTCTTTTTTTTCTCTCATTTTTTTAATGGCAGACTGGGTACAATTTCCCCTCTGTGAACGTCTAGAAACAGACCTCTAGGCAGACTTTGCCCCTTCATTAATTCTGACCAAATATTTACTGTGCATCACATGGCAAGCCAATCACCCATACTGCATTACTCCCCAACTTATTGCAAGCTATCATGCTACCCGCAACCCTAGCTGTATGCAAAAGTGCAGCACACACCTTAGGCACAAATGAAATTTCAAACAGAAACAGGTGGGCAGATGAGATAGCTAAGCAAGCAGTTGCAGGACAGTTTGGCACTAGTGACATTTACACCTCCCTGCAACAACAAGAAGTCTTCATAGATCACGTTGTTCTCGCAGATATGCAGGAAGCTGCTCCCAAAACAGAAATACAACTGTGGTTAACTAAAGGTGTTCTCAGAAAATCAAATACAGGCCTTTATGAGCTGAAGCAGCTGCTATTGTGACTCATGGCTCCCATGTGTCAACAGGAGGGATGAGTAACATCATAGAAAAACAATTTACAGCATTTGGCCTCAAATCCTGCTTGAAAAATTTCTGTAAGTCACTTGTAATCTGTATTAGACATAACCAACCCAGTTACCTCCAACAACTCCATCAGAGGTGGAGACAGGCTCAAAAGACTCTTACAAAGAGTCATTTTGAAAGCTAATCATTATCCAGATTTAAATGGAGAACTAGTTTTTTTTTTGTAATTGTTCGGTTGTTTAACTGACAGATTAAACTGTGATCTCTTAGAAAAAATATCTCTGTCTGCTTGGGGGGGGGGTCAAAGACACCTGTGACAGAGCAGGTGTCTTTGATTGTCTATTAATTTAAACATGAACTGAGCTGACTTAGAAGCATTTTGCCATTTGCCCTGAAGAAATCCTTTTAGGCTGAAACGTGTTGGCATGGACATGTTTTTTATTAGATTAGCCATGATATAATAAAGGCTTTTTATTCATCATCTCCATGAGTACCTCAGCTGTCTTCTTATGTGTTTTACCTGAATCACAGAAGTGAAGAAGGAATACTACATTTTGTATACCCAAGTAGCAGTCCTTGCATTTTTTTTTATGTAAAGTACTTTGAGTTGTCGCGTAGGCCTACAGGCCTACAAATGTGCTGAACAATGCTGTGAATGCCATATATATATATATATATATATATATATATATTTAGTACTGCGCGGCATAAAGACACAGAGAGTGATGAGATGCAGTTAGTCGTTCATGTGTTTTCAGAAGGAGGTATAAAGGACTCAACAAAAGCCCAGATAGAAGACACACATTACGATACATGGTTTTTCTGCACTTTCTAAGGTAAGCTTCGTAAGATTAGTTTTTAATTGTAATGAAAAAAACTGTTTTTGACAGGAAACTGCTGCAAATCAACACCTAGGTGATTAGCTTTCTTTGATAATCAGCACTTCATTTTTATTCCTTCATTTTGCTATTTAACTATAACTTTGTATAAATTAACATTGTAAAGTCTGTAAAGATAACTTTATACTAAGTATAAAAGCAATACCATAAAGAGTTGGTTTGATTTAAACTAAATACCAGGACAGGCAGTTCTGATGTCCCGGAAGGAAGTCTTTAAGTTTAATTCAGTCTGTCTCTTACTCTTGCACTTATCAGAGATAATTATTCTTCACAAATGTAATGTAATCATAATTTTCATTTCTGTAGTCAACTACACAACATATATGTTCATGTCTTCCAACTATTAATTTTGTTTTGTTACATTTCATGAGAATATAGTGATCATATAAAGTATGGTGCTTCCCAAAGACCCAACATATTCCACCCTAACAGTGTCTTCATATGGACAGTTACCTATTTATCATAGCTCCATTTGGAGGTATGATAAAAGGCCCATGAACTCATTATGGTAATCACTACTGCAGGGGATAACTCAAGCCTTATTGTATCAAATGTTTCAAAGTCTAAATCTGTCTCTCCTTAACTTGATTACCAACACACTGGATACTTGAAGTAAGACACCCCAAGCAAGAACTCAGTCTTTGCTTTTTGCATCCACTGCCATAAAATACACAACTGGGGCCTGCGCATTACAAATGGAGAAATAAACGGAACCATGAAGCTACAGCTGTGGACAAACACATACAGCTGATGGTGTGTTGCTAATAACTAATGTTAGTTAAACTTTATACTACCTCAGGAGCTCTAACAAGTTAGCTCCACTCTGCTATTTGACAGGATTGTTTCTTCAGTTGGTTACTTCTACAGTTACTTCTGAAACTCCGACAGTTAGAATCTGTGATTGGTTGACTGTCCTTGGTGAGCTCAGGTATAAAGTGGATATAAAATTTTGATTGAATATAACATTTTGTAATGTTAAACGCTCAACATTGGCTTCACCAAAGAAAAACCAAATTGTACTTGGGCCTAACTATTTCTTATTCTATTCTATTCTACAGTCATTTAGCAGACGCTTTTATCCAAAGCGACTTACATCTGAGAGTAAGAACAACACAAGCAAGAATTCAAACAAGATGGGACGTCATAATTAAGTGGTAGTCAGACTGCTTTGAGTCCAGTTGGACCCAGGTGCTGTCATGTAGTGCTAGAGGCAGTGAATATATTTTTTTATTTTTTTAAGTTTTTTGTAGTTTATGTAAGTCATTTTGTTTAAATACAAGATCACGATTTCATCAAACAATATCAACTTGGGCATAAGTGCACACAGCTTATTCAGTATTTGGTTAAGCAAAAGAACTGGACATGCTGGACATGCTCCTTAAACAACTGAGTCTTTAGCTTGCTCTTAAAAGTGGATAAGGACTCTGCAGATCGGATGGAGTTTGGTAAATAGTTCCACCACCGGGGGACAACAGAGGAGAAGAGTTTAGCTACTGATTTTGCTCCACGTTGTGGTGGGAGCACTAGGCGTTTTTCGCTGGCAGAGCGTAACAGTCGAGAAGGAGTGTAGCTCTGGATTAAGGAGTGAAGGTAGACCGGAGCCGTTTCAGTTATTGTTTTGTAAGCCAGAAGCAGAGCTTTGAATTTGATGCGTGCTGCAACTGGAAGCCAGTGAAGAGCGATTAGCAGTGGAGTGACATGAGCTCTTTTGGGCTGGTTGAAGACCAGACGTGCTGCTGCGTTCTGGATCATCTGCAGAGGTTTAACTGAGCATGCAGGCAGACCAGCCAGTAAGGAGTTGCAGTAGTCAATGCGTGAAATGACCAGAGCCTGGACCAGGAGCTGGGTCGTGTGTTCAGTCAGGTAGGGTCTGATCCTCCTGATGTTGTAGAAAGCAAATCGGCAAGACCTGGCAACTGAGGTAACATGGTCCTTAAAGGTCAGATGGTTGTCTACCATGACACCAAGATTCCTGGTAGAAGACGTAGGCACTAGTGTGATTGAGTCAAGCTGCACACTTATCTGTGACGTTAAGGAAAGACTGACTGGAAAGACAATAAGCTCAGTCTTGGACAGATTTAGCTGAAGGTGGCGATCCTTCATCCATGTGGAGATATCAGCAAGGCATGCTGATATTCGCATTGAGACGGTTGTGTCATCAGGTGGGAAGGAAAGGAAAAGCTGAGTGTCATCTGCATAGCAGTGGTAGGAAAAACCATGAGAGCTAATGACTGCACCGAGTGAGGAGGTGTATAGTGAAAAGAGAAGAGGGCCGAGCACCGAGCCCTAAGACACCCTGTTGTCAGCCCATGTGATCTGGACATTCCCCCTTGCCAAGATACTTTGAATGATCTCCCTGTGAGGTAGGATGTAAACCACGAGAGGACAGATCCTGAGATGCCAAGCTCCAAGAGTTTGGAGAACAGTATATGATGGTTGACCGTGTCAAAGGCAGCAGACAGGTCCAGCAGTATAAGGACTGAGGATTAACCAGTGGATCTGGCAAGCTGTAGGGAATCAGTGACTGACAGGAGAGCAGTTTCAGTAGAGTGACCTTGCCTATAGCCAGATTGATATGGATCAAGCAGGTTGTTGTCTTGGAGGAACTGTGAGACCTGACTGAAGACAGCACGCTCTAGTAGTTTAGACATGAATGGAAGCAGTGAGACCGGCCGGTAGTTTTCAACCTGGGCTGGGTTGAGTGTGGGTTTCTTCAGCAGCAGGGGAGTTTGTCCAGAGAGGAGGCGAGAGAGGAGCAGAGTGTTTCTGTAGCCTCATTAACAGACAGTAAGGGGAAGTCTGAGTGGGAAGGGAGGGTAGAGTAAACCTCATCAGACAGCTGAGTAGGTCTGAGGGATCTCAAGTTTCTTAGAGAAGTCTTCAACCCTGCCTCATAGTCCAGACATCTGGAGAATACTGGAGATTGTTGTCACCTGTAGGACACAACAGGAACTTCCACGAATTCCTGAAACTTCTTCAGCAATGCCAGTTGGGCTGTATGTTGTTGACAACCCCCAATTGTGGATGTGGAGGTCCTTATAACACCCTCGTGGAGTTTGTTTCTGCCCGTTTGAGCAGAAACATGCACATTAGTGGCTACTGGAGGTAATTTTGTAGAGCTCATCCTGTTCCTCCTGCATAGAGGTTGTCTTGCTAATTGCCTCATTTCCACCTGTTGTCTGTTCCAGTTGTACAACAGCAGCTGATATTGATCCACACAGTGTTTCTTCCTAACTGAACAGACTGATATCCCAGAAATGGGACTAAATTTGACTTACATGCTACTGATTATATATCTCCCCCCACACACTTTTTTTTTTTTTTTTTTTGCAGTGTTTATATTTCTATATCTTGACAGACCATGTTCATTATCAGTCAGAGGAAAACTGGTTCGAATGTAGTCTGGTCAAACAAGGTCTGCGTCAGGTGCAGAGTAACCAGGGCACTATGGTGAGAAATGGGCTACCTGAACACGCAACCGGCAGCAATGGACACAGGATGTGAACAAGGTACTGTTGGAATGCTGTTGCTGAAGTAACCATAGGGAGCAGGGTTACATGAAGAGACTCTGGAATATTTCTCTGTTATATGGAGTCTTACACCAGGACAAAAGTAACATAGTCCAAAATTAAAGGAACTCCTGACTGATCTTATATAATTCATCCTTTTTCTTTTGCAGATGGGTCTGACAAGTGAAGACTGACAGATTATGTGACAAAAAAGGACATTAAAGAGCAACATGGGTAAGTAGGGCATTATAATTAGAGGTCCAAGCCTGCAGAGCAGCACAGAGTTCCCAGCATTCCAGCATGCTGAAGCCCTTTTTTAAATTGCTCTGTTTTTAATTTATTTATTTCTATTATTACTATTCTGCCCAAAATGTTGTTAGGGATTCCATTTATTAAGAATTTTGAGGAAAGATATTTACAGGCATTGGACAGCACCCGATAATGTGAGGATTCCTAGAAAGTGATACCAGGACCCTAACCCACTATTCTGGTGTTCAGTATGTTTTGGTGTCTAACTCTTAAAGTCACACATTACAGTGCCTTATATAAACACATTCCTTGAATTAAACTGAATCTTGTGACATAGGCCACCAACCTACCTCCAAGACCTTTTCTCCCTGCAATCCACATCTCCTCCACTCAGGTCTGGTAGCCAGAACCTTCTCACTGTCCCCCACACCAGGCTGTCAACCATGGGTGACCGTGCCTTCTCCTCCATGGGGCCTCAGCTGTGGAATCAGCTACCTGAATCAGTTAGGATTTTAGATTCCCTTGTGGCCTTTAAAAGCAGCTTAAAGACCCACATGTTCTGTGCTGCCTTTGACAAATAGTCTTGTAGCCGACTACCTCTATTGTCTTATGTTTTGTTTTTTTGCTAGGTTCTTAACTGTAAATTGAATGCCACTTTTAATGTTGTTATGGTAGGACCATTATGGTATAACTGTGAAGCACCTTGAGATGTCGCTATATTTTAAAGTGTGCTATCCCTGGCAGTAAGTCAGATTTGTTTCTGGTAAGGGGTGGACTCTGCCAAGGCTGCCCTTTGTCCCAGATTCCTTTTATAACTTTTATGGACAGAATTTCTAGGCGCAGCCGGCATATTGAGGAGGTTCGCCTTAGTAGCCTGAGGACTGGGTCTCAGCTTTTTGCAGATGATGTGATTCTGTTAGCTTCATCAGGCCCTGATCTCCAACTCTCACTGGAATGATTCACAGCCAACTCTGAAGCGGCTGGGATAAGAATTAGCACCTCCAAATTCGAGACAATCGTCTTCAGCCAGAAAGGGATGGAGTGTCCTTTCCCAGTTGGGAATGAGATCCTGTCCCAGTTGGAGGAGTTCAAGTCTCTTGGGGTTTTGTTCATACATGAGAGGAGAATAGAGTGGGAGATCGACAGGTGTATTGGTGCAGTGTCAGCAGTGATGTGGATTCTGCATCGCTCTGTTGTGGTGAAGGAGCTGAGCCAAAAGACAAAGCTCATGATTTACTGGTTGATCTACATTCCCACCCTCATCTATGGTCACCTGCTGTGGGTAATGAGTGAAAAAATGAGATTGTGGATACGAGTGTGTTACTGCTGCAGGGTGTCAGGGGTAACTCTTAGAGATAGTGTGAGAAACGTAGTCATCCGGGAGGGCCTTGGAGTAGAAGACCACAAGAGGAACCAGATAAGGTAGTTCAGGCATCTGATTAAGATGCCTCTAGGCATAACCCACTGGGAGGAGGACTCTGAGAACACCCAAAACACACTAGAGGAACTATATCTTTCAGTTAGATTGGGAATGCTTGGGGAAGATTCCCCTGTGGGAGCTTGAAGAGCCAGAAAGAGGGAAGTCTGGGCTTCTCTGCTTTGGCTACTTCCCCCTTGACCCGGCCCTGGATAAGCAGTGGAGAATGGATGAATGGAAGGATGGGAGGCAGTTCAAGGCACTTTTCCAGGCATGATCCAATTAAATCCTAATCCATCATATGCTTCACATTAGTCTTATTTCTAACTACTGTTCATATAAACAAATTCATAAAAATAATTAAGCTAAGGAAACCAATGAATTACATTAAATTTTTCCTTTGATTCAATCCTGCATCCACAGCATGCACAGGTCAGCTGTGAAGGTACATGCTGTACCTGTACCTTAACTGCCAATGTCAAACATCTCAATCTCTTAAATTTTCCAGCACTACTGTAAAATCAAATGTATATAATTTCTGTAAGTCTGTTTTTCTATATCTTGTAAATAAATCTGCCCCCCCATTTTTCTCTCACTACAGCTGACAAACCTGATCAGTCAATAAACAACTGGACTGAATCTCAAGTGAGCACCTGGCTAAGATCTATTAGAGTGAAGGAGTCATATATAGAAAAGCTCTATGAAGAAGAGGTAGATGGACAAAGTCTTCTTGAACTGGATGAGGACTTTCTGAAGACTAGATTTTGCATGAAATTAGGACCTGCTAATTTGATCATCAAAAAAAGAGATGAGCTTATCAAAACCCAACAAAATTCTCAGAAAAAGGAAAAGCTTTGCAGTGGCAATAAAGCAGAGTCAAAGCAAAAAAACAAAAAGCAAAAACAGGGAACAAAACAAGGTCCTTCACAAGAGGTACAAAACGAGGAAAATGTCTCACAGGAGATGCAAAGTGCTTCAATACAAACTGCAGTGACAGAAAAGGAAGATTGCAAAGCACGGTCATTTGATCAAGACCCTGATATCATATATATGAAACACAGAGTCCTGCAGCCTGAATCAGGAGCTTTTAATCTGATCAATCCATGCCGTGAATTCAAGTCTCTTGTTACTGCTTCTACGTTGGATAACTCACGACTCAGAGTCAAGTTTGCCAGAGAAGTTGTGAAATTTGCAACTGGATGTATGAATATCAGATCAAATGGCACAATCCACTTTGGTGTGATGGACAGCAGGGAAGACAAGGGATATGTGCATGGTGAGATAATAGGGATCCCTGTGAAAGACAAAGACATTTACGTGGACGCTTTGGACTACATTGAAAAATGCTTCCCTGATGACAGTGAGCATGTTCGACAATGTGTGAGATCACCTAGATTTATTGAGGTTATGGATCCTGAAAGTACAGAAAAGCGGTATGTAGTGGAGGTTGACATTGTTCCTTCAGTAAGCATAGTTAGGGGCAAGGTCTACCAAGTTCGTCTGGTAAAGTACAATGAGGCAACAAACAAACCTGAATATGAGAAAGCTACAATTCTGAGAAGGGTGGGTGCAAAGACAGATCAGGTGTCTGAGACAGACCAATGTGACTTTTTTTATCGTGTCAAAGATAGGGATGCTCAGAGAGAGGAGGCAGAGAAGTCTCAGCTTTGGATTGGCCCTGAGAATTACCAAAACCTCGGAAGGAAACTCACAATGCTAATGACGAGTGGAAAGAAATTAATCGAGAAGGAAAAATGGTTCATCTTCGTGACAAACAAAATCAAACCTGATGACCTTTGTCACATTGATTGGTTGGTGAACATGAACATTTTCTGTGTGTTTGATTTTGACCCAGATTCAAACAAGTCAGGTCTTTGCAGTAAATACCTTCAACATCATAATGCAAACATGCATTCTCTGCAGAGCTATAACATTTCCAGAGACACAAGCATCAAAGAGTTCATTAGCAAGTTACATCTGTTTGACCAAACAAGCTGGATCTTCTGTAACGGATGTTCTGATTACAAAGGAAGCGAACCTCAATGCGATGAAATGAGTTGGACCAAAACAAAACGTCCTTTGCTGCGGGAAACTGTGTCTATGATCTGTAAACACATCTTGCCAAAGGAGACATTTCAGGTAATATTCTTAATCACATCACCCATTGAGAAACCACTCTTGCACACCTTGTACGAGTTTTCAGCTGACATGCAAGGCCTTGAAGACATCATTTGCATTTGTGAATCACAGGAGAACTTTCAGAAGTGGCAAAGTTTTGCAGAAGGAACATATGGAGCAGAAACTGTGAATAATCACAGTGTTGTCGGGATGAAAATGAGCCATATTGATGCAACTTTGCAACAAATTCAACCTGTAACCAAAGACACCACAAAACACTTGGGCACCTTTGAAAAGGGAAAATGCCGTCTGGAAACCAAAGCAAAGGAACAGATGTATTCACTGGAAATCCTGACAACTGATCATTGTGATGAAACTAGCGAAGAGTTCATCGAAGCTGAGAAGGAAAACATTGAACGACAGTTTTACCACGGTGGGAAAGTGACCTGGCTGAATTTCTGGCTTGCCGAGGAAAAGTTTGCTGCAGATGTGATTAAAAGGGATGCATACAGCGAAGTTTGTAAACTTCTTGCAGATTTGAAATTGAATACCACACAGAGTCCTGTGAACAGAATCAACATCTACCATCATCCTGGAGGTGGTGGAAGCACTGTGGCAAGACAAGTAATATGGGAAAGGAGGAAGGATCTAAGGTGTGCAGTTGTGATGCCTTCATACTCGGCTGATGTTGTTGCACAGCATGCAGTTCAGCTACGAGAGCATGATGAAAGAGATCTACAGCGATGTCTTCCTGTACTGCTCCTCGTTGAAGACTCAGAACAAGAATACCTTGATGATCTCAGGAATAATCTAGAGGAAGCAATTTGTAACAAGAAAATCCGTTATGAAAAACCCTGCTTCATTGTGCTGAGCTGCAGACGTTGCAATGATCCAGATAAGAAAATCAAGGAGTCTCCACTTGAAAATGTGTCTGTCACTCACAGACTGTCTCCTAAAGAAAAAAGGATGTTTGCTGGAAGACGAAAGGTGCTTGAGGAAAAATATCAGCCTCAGTTTGTCCTGACATTTGTTTTGATGAGTGAAGAATTTGAAAACGTAACAGCATACGTTTCCAAATTTGTGACCAACTTGCTTCAAGGCATTGACCGTACATCTACCGTCACTCGTTTCCTACTCTACGTGGCACTACTGAACACTTATGTCCAAAACTCGTTCATCTCCATGTCTCACTATGAGGCTTTCCGTGGTTTAAGCACATATGTCGAGAAGCTTCGCCTCCCAGTGTTTGAAAAATCTCTCCATGAAACAGCTAAACTACTCTTTTTGTACCTCAGAGATGACAAAACACACCTTGAATCAATCAGAATCATCCACCCACGAGTTGCAGAGGAAATCCTCAAACAGCTTCTGGGGAACCAAGAAAAACAAGGTAACTTGGCAAAAGATTTGCTTGCTGAGAAAGTGCTCTTTGACCATAGATTTGGAAGGGAAGACTACTTGGCATTTCTGAAAGCGCTTCTAAACAGACGATCCAGGATTAGCCGAGGAGATGAAAATGACAGTTTGTTCTCTCCTTTGATAGAGCATGTGCGCAAAAACGAAAGCCCAGACCTCGCAGTTGAATTACTCAAGGAAGCATACAGTTGTTTCTATGAAGATGCCTTTCTTGCACAAACCATTGCCCGACTGTATTATTCCAATGAAAAGTTTGAGGAGGCAAAAGACTGGGCAGAGAGAGCAGCCAACAAAATGCCGAAAAACTCTTATATACTTGACACAAGAGGGCAGGTGTACAAGAGATGGTTTGAAGCAAAGTTGAGAGTAATTCAAAGTGAAAGGAAACCAAAGACAGCTCGAAACACTGCATCAGCTGTGGACACTGCCCTGACTGCCATAAAACACTTTAAGCACTGTCAGAAAGTAGCAGTTGCAGAACCAGAAACCATGAACAGGCTGGGATTCTTTGCTGAAGTTGAGGTTGTATGTGGTCTTCTCAAACTGATCTCTTCTTTACAAGAGTTTGCAGACAGAGACAATGGCCATTCAGAGTACGTAAAGTACCTTACCACTCCAGATTACATTCCAGCAGACATTAAAGATGCTTGGGAACCGTTTCATGACCGTTTGAAAAACCTCCAAAATGAAATGACTGAAGCATTGGAATGGATTTCAGAAGACCTCAGTTACTTCCAGAAAGATGTTGAGGCACACGAAGGGGAGACTTCTGAGAGTCCTGAGGAAGTTGTGAAACATCCACTCAGATTTTTAGCAGAAGCAGCCTCAAAGTATGGTAAGCACTTCAGTGGAGTTTCAAGCAATCCTTCAACATGCTCTCCTTCCACAAAGCGCATGATAATCCATCGCTTGGGAGGAGGTAACTTCACATCCATATTCTACAACCTGACTAATCAACAGGAGGGCGTGAAGGATCTGCAGACCATCCTCTCTCTTTATCCCAAAAACCCAATGACAGCCAAATTTCAGCAAAATGAATTAGTCAATTACATTGCAACCAACATTGCCCTGAACTGCCTTTCACCACAATCTAAAGAGGTGGCGAGTCTGCACGACCTACAAGCACTCAGCCATCAGTTCCCAACTGAAAAACAAAGGTGTTCTCCAAGTGCCCTGTTCTTGCTCACCTTGTTGTTTTGGCCGGAGGATTCTGATACAAAGGATGAGAAATCCCAAAAATTTGGCATTGTGCAATCAGCTATTGAGTACCTGAAAAGAGAGTACTTTGCCAAGATAAAGGACATCCCTTCACGAAAGAGAAAGCTTTACACACATTTTTACCTGGGCAACAGGAATGGCTTGGACAAATTTGTTCACAAGAGCAAGATTGAAAGTGTCACAAAAAGTCTCACACTCTCTGAGAAACGCATGAAGTGGTATCACGGCGAGGCATGGAAAATGCCCGAGATTGCCCAGATGCTAAGGAGTGTTTCTGGATGGACTGAAGATGGAGTTGTGTACCTTGAAGGCCCAGGAAAAAAGAAGTTCAGTATTCAGCCTCTTCATCTGCCTTCAGTGCCTTACAGTAATGAAAATGTCACCTTCTACCTGGGGTTTACTTTCAGAGGTCCGGTGGCTTGCAACATCACTGTAAAGAGATAGTTTGTCTTACTCGTGAAATTTATAACCCACAACAGTTCATTATAACTAATACGTAAGATGGCTGAACATCAAAATGTTGCATCTATTTCTTTTACACTTGTTTATTTACAGAATTTAAGGAAGTATAATCTAAAATGTTGCTCAAATTTATTGACTAATTAAAATGTACAATTTTGATTTTTTTTTTTTTTAACTATGCTTTTGCCCATGATTGGGCCTATTCTTTTCTATTGTTTTTGTATTATATATTCATATCCCAAATGGACTAATTCAGACCAATGGCTGAAAAAACTTTAGAAAACACTACTGGATCTGCTTCCTTACATCACAGAATTTGAGGAGGTTGTAACTGGAACATTGACAGCAAACTGTATTGGGACAGATTAATATCAATTGTTTTTCATTTCAACAACTTTGGGATGGAAATGTTATGGATAATTATTGTAAGATTCAGCATGTTCTAAATAAAGATCCCTTATCTATTTACTGTATATCATATCCCAGTTTCATTGTGTCGAGTTTATAAATTGAGGTGTCAATAAATTCTTTCACCAATGTTAAATCACAGACTGAGGGTTAGTGAGTCAGGACCATAGATGAGGGACCTGTTTAGAGGCTGAAATGAACTTTTCCTGAGCAGGTAAAGTGCATTTTTGTCTAAATCATGGCCAAAACAGTAACTATTATTTATTAGGAAAGGAGATTTTTTCACCAAAATGAATTTATTTGACATTCTGTTTGTGTTTGACCAGAAAGCAGAAGGAAGTGTTTGGGAAGAAAAAAAGTTTTTTCTTCAAACATAAAACCATAAATAATAATTTGAGACATTTGTGACAAAACGTATAAAATGTATTCAGAACTGTAGTTTGATGCAGTTTAAGGTTTTAATATTTTGCCAATGTGTTGGAAATTTACATTTCTCATGTCATAACTTAATTTTTTAGCTCATTTTATAATATCCATCCTTGAAGACTGTGGAATTTAGATGTTTTATATACACAGCCTGGCCAAAAAGAAAAAGGTCACACTAATATCTGGTTGAACCTCCTTTGATCTTTGATTCCAGCATCATTCTCTGTGGCATTGTTTCAATAAGCTTCTGCAATGTCACCACATTTATTTCCATCCAGTGTTGCATTCATTTTTCTCCAAGATCCAACCACTGCACAAAGCCTTCTCCAGCACATCCCAAAGATTCTCAATGGGGTTCAGGTGTGTGAAAATGACGTCTCCTGTTCCCTGAACCACTCTTTCACAATCTATCTGAGCCCCATAAATCCTGGTATTGTCATCGTGGAATATGGCTGTGTCATCATGAAAAATAGAATAGCCTGCTCATTAAGTATATTCAGGTAGTCAGCTGACCTCATTCTTTGGACACATAATGTTGCTGAACCTAGATCTGAACCTAGACCTGACCAACTTCAGCAACCCCAGATCACAGACTTCCCCCACAGGCGTGTTCAGTAAGCACTAGGCCTGATCACTTCATCTGCCTCTCTTCCTACCCTGATGCTCCATCACTCTGGAACAGGGTAAATCTGGACTGAACAGACCACATGACCTTCTTCCGCTGCTCTAGAGTCCAATCTTTATGCTCCCTAGCAACCTAAAGCCCTTCTCTCTGATTAGCCTTACTGATTAGTGGTTTTCTTATGAGTACACAGCTGTTTAGTCCCAATCCCTTGAGTTTCCTTTGCATTGTTCATGTGGAAATGTTCTTATGCTGGGCTTACACTAAATGATTTTCACAGAGGCAGACTAAAAACGGAAGTCTTTAGGAAATTTTAGGAGTCTTACTGGAGTCACAGCGTGCTCCCGTCATCTCAATCGTTAGGTTTAAGCTGGTAATCTGTGCTGTTTCATGTCAGTCTTTCTCTAGTCTTGGGCTTGTGATAATATCAAACAATAATGACAAAATACAGTCAACAACCAATAGATGAGCTCTGACAAAAGCAGAAAGAGGAATCCTGACAGTCAGAACAACGAACAAAAACAAGAACTTGTGATGAAACGTTGTAGGTTAACCGTCCAGAAAGAGGAGCGGATGGTCGGGCTTGTGGCAGATCAGCCTGTTCGATATCAGCTGTCCAACATATCACGAAAAATGCTAAAATAATCAAGTTTTAGTCTTGTAAAGTCTCAGTCTGAGAATAGGCTGTGACTGAAAACTCTAAACACTTGTCTTTAGATGTGAGCGGTTGTTAGCTGAAAGTTTTCCAAGAGTCTTTTACAAATCTTTTCAAAGTCTTCTGATATAAGGCTAGCATTAATTTCACTATTAAACATAGTCCTGAATTCTGCTGGTGTTGTCTGTTGTCAGCTGCCTTGGTTGACATGCCTGTGCTAAGCCAAACACAAAATGAGTCTTACAAAAATATCCCTCTAATCGCAGCATTGCTCAGGTGCTAGAACCTACAGTATAAACAATAAAAAGGTAAGGAGTTGTAAGATCCAGCAGAAACTCTGTTTAAAGTCTACAAATTACTTCCTAGTACAATTAAGACTGGACACACTTCATAGATTATTGATTGATTACTCTATTGCAGAGGTCACTAACAGGCAGACCGTGGTCTGGATCCGGACCCTGAACCTGTCCCATATGGACCTGGAGTTAAAATGTAAAATCTGATGCAGTGCTTTTACTTTAACTGGTGCAACTTTTGCAGTCTTCATTGTACCAGTCAGGAAACATGCAGACCAATTGCATGTGTGGTAAGCCATCCCACGTGGTGCACTCAGCCAATCAGTGTGTGAGGCTCCCGGCGAGGCAGTAATCTGCCAGCTAGATAAAACAAAGCAGGGATAAAGACGACTGCGCTGGAGAAAGGCAGCAGAGTTGCTAAGTCTGCCTGTTATCAGTGACTTTGAGCTGGTTTTCCTGTTAAGTCTCTTGCAAATATCGTCAGTTCAAGGTTTTTGAGCTTTTTTTTTTTTTTTAGCGTAGTTGCTTATCTGGGTGTCTCCTGCTCCTGTTATGAAGCCCCCCTGATTCTCTCAAAGCTTTCCACAATATCGAATATTATGTTAGAAGAGTCCAGACTATAAGAGGGGTGATCTAGGTAACACTTTCTGATAGCCATCAGAATGTGTACCTGCATTATAATGTATGTCTTCTAAGATGTACATGCAGAGAAATGCATGCATGCCCCAGTAGTCACACATTCTGATGGGTCACAGATTTTGGTTTAACACCTGCATGCCCCTACCCACATGCATGTTCAACTTCACTTGACAGAGCAACAGTGACAATGCCCATGAATAAATAGGAGATGTGTAAAATGCATATAATAAAGAGTAGAAAAGAGTGTATGGGAGGGCCCATCGTGAAGCCGCTCAAAAAAACCTTCTTATCCGTGAGGCATGAATCAGTTTCACTGTCATAAAAACATGAGGAGAAAGTTTTTATTTGTTAATAGTTTTTACCCCAGGTCTGAATATGTGTGTGTGTGTGTGTGTGTGTGTGTGTGTGTATAGTCATTATGATCTCCTGGATACCCCTGCTCAATTGTGTAGAACAGGGGTAGGCAGTTCGGTCCTATGGATCCACAGTCCAGCAGGTTTTAGATGTTTCCCAGCTCAAACACTCCCGATTCAAATTAAATGGATCCAACAGCTTATCAGGTTCTGCTTAATGACTCATTCATTTCAATCAGGTGCGTTGAAACAGGCAACCTTCTAAAACTTGCAGGGCTGCAGCTCAATAGGACCAAACTTGCCCAGCCCTGGTATGGAGGATACAGCTCTACAATGCAGCTGGTTTAGGTCCAAAACCTGGCCTGGTGCCCTTTGCTGCATGTCATACTTATCTTTCTTACCCCTGTCTCAAAGGCCACTAGAGCCCAAAAGAAGAAAAAAGTGTCTTTATTTACTTAATATTCAATAATTGCTTTGTGTGTGAACGGAGCTTGTGTCAGATAACTGTTTTACTCTGTTAAATCTAGATTTATTCAGTCTGAGGCTCCTAAATTGGATGTGAAAGAAGAACTTACCTGTCCCCCCTATCTCTGCCTGAGTTAACAGCCTGGTCCTGAGCAGCAGCTGCTATCATCACGTAGTCTCTGAGGTCTGATGGGATGAAGATGTATTTGATGTCCTGCAGACACACACAGATCAGCAGGGACAGAAACGAAGACCGACCTCCTGATGGGTTCATGTCTTCGAGTGTTTCTCACCGGGTTCTGAGGGATTCTGGTGAATCCATCTGAGCGGTACCAGCTGAGGGCGTGCTTCATGGTGTTGGTGGTGAAACCGTAGAAAGAGATCTTTGTTCCCACGTCTTCCTCAAACCCTCTGATCACCGCTCCATTCATCCTGAACTCAGAAGAAGATTAAACTAGCTGTGATGTGAAAAATGGTTTCTTTTACAGAAAGATTTATTAATTATTAGGTTCTGGTTTTATTTACATTCTACAGAGTCTCAAATTTTTTAGAAATTAGTGTTTTTTTTAACCAAGAGATTAAACTCTTATGAGAAGGAAATCAGAGAAAAATAAGACTTCGTTAAATAATATTTCAGCATTTCACCTGAAGACAAAGTCGTGGCTGTCGATGTTCTTCCCCTGTCGGGACCCTCGAAGGATCCCCCCGTTCCCAACCACAGCACAGCGAACACACCTGCCAGGTGAGCTGCGATGAAAGAGCTGAGAGCTGTTGAGGAGGGAGAGGGTTGACTCGAGGACTGGAGAGGAAGAGAAACATGAACAAAAAAACAGCAATAAATGAAGTCTGTAAAACTGTAATGTCATGCCTTTACGTGGAGTTAACACATTTAGATGTTACTGACCAAACTGAAAACTGGTTTATTCGAACTATTTATTGAAGTAGAAAAGAAAAGAATTGCTTTAACTGTAATTTCTCAAGTACCTGTTGGGTTGTACTTTTTGATCTGGACCTGGTCTAATGTGCTTCAGATGCCAAAAAACATCATAAATTGAGCCAATTTGCATTTCAACAAAAAAAAAGAAAAGAATGTTTCACAAATTAGAAACTGTGTTTTAATTAATCTAGATGCTTTGTAGGAGATTTCAGTCCAGATTTGAAGAGTCTAAGTATTGCAGTTTTTGATTGGGACCTGGTCTAATGAGGTCTAGGTCCCCAAAAATTCAGTGGAATCGCCCTTTACACATTCGACTAACTGGAAGCTTCAACGTCGTCTTCAGCTCAGAACATGGATTTTCTTTTACGTTGTGACTTTAGTTTTAATGTGTGACCTGTCAAACTCTCAGCATTTCATCAAGTGTTAATTAGAAATGAATCTACAAAGATTTTTTTACCACAACATTCCCACATGGAACAACAGATACTTCCCGATCAACCAGGAATCAGTGTTTGAAAGGGGTCTGTTTTTCCAAAGACATCTGGTCAGAAAGTCATTTGATGGAGCCAGAAGGAAATTGTTTAGATCATTAAAAAGTTTTGTATCAAGTATAATTTAGATTGGCACATAAAATTATTTAAAAATATTTTAAAATCTATTCCAAGTTCATTCCGATCTCTTGTTAAAGAAATATTCTGTATTTAAACCTCCAGAACTGAACTTATTACAGATTGTAACAACAAATTACTGAAGATTTTCCTCAAACCCTGATAGAAGAAACTACGTTCTTAAAGACTTTACAAGAGATCCAGTTATAAATTATATTAATAAAATATATCCAATAATAAGTTTTATTTAATTCCATTTAAATACAGAAAATTGCATCTTTTGTTTGAGAAATGTTGAGCTTGAATAATTTATGATTTATGTGTGAACCTGTACTACTTTTTTAAACAGATCTACAATCCTGGCTGCGGTTAAAGAACATTTTATTCTCGCTGCTGTTTGATACCGTTCTTTTATTTGGAGAAGAAAATGAAAACAACTGAATATTTATTACACGTTTTGATTTTAATTGGAAAATTCTTTATTCATAGATGTAGATTTTTCACAATTACACACATTTAATTATTGGAAGAAGGATTTTATCTTCTAAATCTGTCAAATTAGTCTAAACTAAACATTCAGTCTATTTATACTCAATGCTCGAACATTTAAACCTGATGGAATAATAATATCCTTTAATTTTATTTTATTTAATGCAACAAATTTTTTTCTTGTCTTTAGTTATATACATGGTACATTTTATTGTACCTTTTGTTTTAGTGTATCTTGTCCTGTTTTTGACGAAAGCTTTTTTTTTTTTTTCTCAAACTATGTTAAGTTTCCTAAAATAAGGAAAGTTTCTCAGAACAAACAAATGGCATGAATCTGCTTCCATCGCTGTTGTCCTGAATGCTAACTTTACTTCTGGCATAAAGTCAGTGCTACACATTTCCCCCTTTGATAAAACCTGATAAAACCTGATGAAACCTGATAAAACCTGATAAAACCTGATGAAACCTGATAAAACCTGATATCATCTACCTGCAGTGCTAGAGCACAGAGTAATGTCTGTCTCTGCCCAGCACTTATCTTCCTCCTCGTCCTCCTCCTCTCTAGTTCACCTCATCACTTCTGTTCTGTGTTATGGTAGATTCTCTGATGTTTAATGAAGTTTGTTGTCTTCACACACACATCAAACTGCGCATCGTTGCTGTTTGTGAAGCTGAAATATCTCCACTCATCACTGCGTGTGGGACTGATCACTGAGCAGTGGATGAACCGCTTCGCTTTATCACACATGCCTATGGCAGGCGGAAGAATAAGTAGTTCCTAACTATCCTGAAAGTTTATTTATATAAATGTTGGTATAAGAGGAATGGATATTTCAGTATTGATCCACACATCACTACTTTTTATTCTTCTCAGATACTTAGATCACATCTTTGGCTCTTCCTACTTATTTGTTTCACCGGGACACCGGCCAGGAGTAACGCGGCCCACTGACAATCCTCTCGAGCCTCCAGATTGCTCTTGATGTGTATTTCAGGTTTAGTGTGAGAGCGTGAGAAGCCACTCAAATGTGCGAGTCTCACGGCCGATGCGTGAGAGTCGGCAGCCCTGCAGTCATGGATCAGGTGGTTTTGTGTTTCATGCTGTTTATCTGTTTTTTGTTGTCTTGTGTTGTTTTTTGAGTGTTTTCTGCTACAGCCGCATTGTAGTTTCATTTAATTAATTTTCACAGATTAATCTTCCACATTGTCTTCCTTATCTCGTTAAGCATCCTTACATTATTTTTGTATAAATATTTGCCTCCATGAGCTGATTTTAAAATGTTTCTTGTTTGTTTACATCTGTCTGGTCGTCTGACGTCTCCTGGTAGTTGTTTGCTTCTCTTGGTGTGTTGATGCACTTCTTTGCAGTTTTGCTGAGTCCTCCAGACATCTCCTGTTACATTACATGCAGCTGTTTCCAGTTTCTAGTTTCCAGCTAGACTCTGGATCTTATCTTCTGGGGTTAAAGACTGACTTTATTCCTCTAATGCACCATCATCTGCCACCAACTCAACCCTCCAGATCCAAAGAAAATATCAAACTTGACATCCCTTTAATCAAGCATCTCTAAGCTGCTGGTAACATTCTACTGAAGTTTGATTTAAAAATAAGAAACCAACGTTTAATGTCTCTGGGTGCAAACCAGGAAAACCTGACTGTCCAGACTGAGGAGGTGTTGTACCTCTAACAGGAAGTCCCTTCCAGCCGTACGGAGGCATTTTGCTTCTCAACTGCTTCCAGGTTGGTTTGGAGAAACTTCCGGCCCACTGAAGAACTGGCAACGAGAAGTTGAACTTCTTCCTGAGGAACGGGTCGTCCCTCACCACCTTTCTCAGAGAACATGGTGCGTCTATCTGCAGGCAGACACACCAGACACTTAAAACAGCCAGCAACCATCACACATCTTTCCTTGTTTTAATGCCTTACTATGCCCTTTACATAACATGAAAACACTCATCTTCCTCAGATCTCAAACAGAAACAGAGATGTTCAGATTTCACAGGATGAAAGTTTCTTTGCTGAAAATTCACTTTTCAGTTCAGTTAACTTTTAATAACTAATTCAACTTAAATAGACACAACAGCTTGTCAGGCTTGGCACAATGAATCAGGTGTGTTTAAACAGGGAAACATCTAAAACCTGCAGGATAGCAGCCTGTGATGACCAGAGTTTCTCATCCCTGATAAGCGATAGCACTCTGAGTTGTAAGGGTTAATCCCTGGAGGAAAAGTTTATAAGATAAATCATTAATGAATCAGTCAAACTCATTCAATAAGGTTGTTGTTCTAGAGGCAGGAATGATTTCCTTTATATTTCTGTGTTACAGCAGACCTGAAGAAGCCTCTGTCTGAACACTGTTGTTTCTTGACTATGTGGTGTAGAGGATTTAAAGAATTGTCCAACGTGTCCAGCAGCTTGTACAGCATTCCTCATTAACTACTAATATCAGGTTTTAGCTTCTATACAGGCCTAAACCGGTAAGGTTATCAATATTTATTTTTTAAGGAGAAGGGGTGGGAGTTATACATCTTTTGAATGTCTATTTGTATGTTTTATATTTGTATGCTTGATTTTTTTTTCTTCTTTTGTTTTTCATTTTGTTTATCGTACTTATTCGAAATAAAAAATTCTCTGGACAGTCAGCTCCAGAACAGAACCAGCTACCGTTGTCAGTTTGTTCAGTTTCTTAAAGTCTCTGGTTCTGGTTCCCCAGCAGATGATTGAACTCTCCACCACAGACTGATAGAAGATATTAATAATAATAATAAATCTTTATTTGGATAGCACTTTTAAAAACAGAGTTTACAAAGTGCTGAACATCACACAACAGAAAACAATGACAAGACACATACAAGAGTACAGCATGAAAATTAAATAGATAAAATATTATAATATTATAAAAAGGCCAATCGATAAAAGTGGGTTTTAAGAAGTGATTTAAAAGATGACACTGATGGTGCCAGCCTTATCTCCTCAGGCAGGCCATTCCAGAGTCGAGGGGCCCGAACAGAAAAAGCTTGGTCACCTTTGGTCTTTAGTTTCGACCCTGGAACAGCCAAAAGAGACCTGCCTGAGGATCTAAGGCTGCGTGGAGGCTCGTAGGGTGTCAGTAAGTCCTTAATATTAAACATCTTGGTTCATTGAAGGACCTCAGCCTCCTCCAGAAGTAGATTCTGCTCCGTTCTTTCTTCTAGATGCTTCTGTGTTGCATTCCCAGCTGAACTCTGGGATATATTTAGTCCTCCACCTCTTCTCCAACAATGTAAACAGTAATTAGTTTACTCCTGAAGTCAACAAACATCTATTTTGTCTGTTGTCAACATTTTGTCTTTTGCTGTTATTTTAATTCCTCTTTAAGGGGAAATATTCATTGCAGGTTGAGTCCCCCTGACCCTCGGGGCCCTTTGACCTGTAACTTCTGAACTTGTGATCCTGATTATGAGATTTAACACAACTGTGATGTGATTAGATTGTTCAGAAATTCATACTTTTCTTTTAAAAATCATTAATTTCCTGCACCATGTCTTTGTTGCTGGAGGTTTAAACCGAAGCTGCTGCAGACACATCAGGAAAACTCACCGTCTCCTCCTCTGCAGCTGCAGCGTACGCCTCCAAGTTCAGCAGAGCTTCACCTGGAGTCTCAGTGCTGCCACCTGCTGCCTGCAGACTGACACCACAACACACACGTTTCATTTCACAGCTGTCAATCATTAAAATTTTAATTAATCAAATAGAAAATTATTGTTTTTTGTTTAAGGAATTGCTTATATTATAAAAACAAACTTTTTAAAGAGTTGAAATTATGAAAATAAATTAGCTTTACATGACAAGAGGTGGAGTTAATTACCAAACAAAATTATATATTTATTTAATTTTTAATATTTCAAATATAACCCGGGGACCAAAAAGGTCAGTAAAAGAAAGAACGAAATTATTTTAAAGCAGGTTATTTATTTGTGTCAGCCCTCCTTCCTTCTTTCATTTAATGATTAAACGCATCAGCTGAGTTTTCTCTCGGAGTAGATAGTAGCTCACATCCTGTCAGCTGGTTTTATAACTGACAAACATTCAGTTTATCAGACCTGAGGAGAGTGCAAACAGAAATCTAACAGCTCAGTGAAAACTTGACAGAACAGAAACCTGAAATCCTTAACAGGAACTTCTCACATGTATATTTAACAAACGGATTCCTGTCAGAGCTCAGATTTTTATCACATAGAAGTGATATGATGCAGAAACATGGACGTTCCTCCAGCAGAGCATCTCAGACTTGGAATAGTGGAAAAGTCATCGTGTCATAAGTCAAACTGTTGCTGTTTTTTTTCTTTTTTTTTGTTTGTTTGTTTAGTTTTTAAGGCTTTATTGAAGAGCAACAGCACAAACATTAGCTGGTATAAGCAAACTGAAAAAACGAGTAGATCATTGACATATAAAATACATAGCAGAAAAAATAAAAAAAAACAAACACGGAAAAACTTTACAAGAGGGGAGTTTAACAAACAGCAAGATAAATTTAGCAAAAGGAAACAAAGCTTAAAAACGGTCCAGATAGTTACAGTTTTAGCTTTTTTATTCACTGAATATTTAATGGAGGAGATGTGTTGCTTGGGACACAATAAATGAGGTTTTTCTACCAGCAAATTTGCTTTATGGACATGAAATTTTACTATAAAGATAATAAGAGGAATTATAAATCTTTTGAAATTGTCTAAAATTTTGTCGTTCTGTAGGAACTCAAACACGTTCTTCCAGTAAAACTTCAATTTGGACTCAATGTTGAAACAGATGAACACTCATTTATTCAGAATCGCTCAACAAATGGAAAGTTCCACAACAGACGAACAACAGTTAGATGTCACAAAAACTGCAGTTTACCTCACTGTCTTTTTAAATCTAGATTTTATTTATTTTTTGACACGGTGAAGTCTGTGAATCACTTTAAAGGAATCCTCTTTGATTTAGTCATTAGTTAAAAATGTTTGGTAAAAATCGAACCTTTTCTGTGGGAAGTCATCCACAAACTTGTTCCAGTTTGGAATAACATGCGGGAAAGTTATAAAATTATCTTTATACAGGGATCTTATTATTCTATAGTTGTTTGTGGAGTCAGAAACACATTTTGCTGGTGAAGGTGTGCAGTGATACTAAATCTACTTTCTCATCATCCAGGAGTAAAACTGGGCTCTTAATTATTCCTGATATTATTTTATCATCTTCTTCTTTATTCATTTTATCTTTAGAACTACCTCTAAAGTTCACCTATTTCAAATTTCAAACGACACTAGTTTAAAGCAAATTGTTCATTTTCTATAACATTAAACATTCCTGACATCATCATCATCATCGCACAGCTGGATTCAACAGAAAACACTGACATTCTGTCATTTCCTCATTTATTTTAAAAATAATTCAACTTAAAATGTTTACAAGTTCATATCTACTGAGTTCTGGTTCTGAATTCTGACGTAAAACTTCTAATAAACTCCAACTTATTACGTACATATTTAAATAATTAGTTTAACTTTTATAGTATTAGTATTTTATATATTACCACACTCCAAAAACCACAACAACCAAACATCTGGATTATAACACATATAATAGAAATATTATAAAATGTATGTATTTGAATTTTAAAAGAAAACCAGTTTGTATTTAACGGTGTTTAAATGAATCTCCAGCGAGCAGCAGCACGTGAGACCCACCTGATGGATCTTCTGTATAAAAAGATGCAAATGATGAAGCAGAAACTTCCAATCAGCAGGAAAACGCTCTTCATGGAGGAGACCCGCATTATTCCAGGTTCTCTTTAAGTCTTCCTGTCAGGTGGACTCAGGTGTGGCTAAAATCCGCTCACAGGTGATAATAAAAAAACTGTAGAGACTCAAAGCTCTTTACAGAAGACTCTGCACTAACAGAGTAGCGGCCGCACCTGTCGGGTGTCACGTGACTGCTGCTTCACGCGTTCAACACGGAAAAAATGTGAAGGAAAAAAAACACATTTGCATTCAGCTGTGGGTCAGAGAGGAAGTGGAAACAGTAGAAAGTAAAACAACCAGTCCGGGGATGGGGAGGGGACGGCGCGAGACGGTCTTATTCAGTCCAAATTTAGCCAATCACACCTGAGTGACGTCTCCAGTAAGGGCGGGGTCAGACTGCTTAGCTGCAACAAGGCAAAGAGGTTAAAGTGCAACTTTTAATTTATTAATTTTCTGAAAGAAAGAAGCAAATTATCCGGTCCAGTTCAATCCGATTAATTTTATTCCGATTATAATCCAGTTAAAACATCCATCATCCAGATCAGAGCAGTTTATAACTGTTCATATAAACCAGTTAATCAAAGTGATGATAATAATTAACCAGTAAATTCCATCAGAACCACAACCAGGAAAGAAAACCTCCATCAGACCAGAACCAGGAAAGAAAACCTCCATCAGACCAGAACCAGGAAAGAAAACCTCCATCAGACCAGAACCAGGAAAGAAAACCTCCATCAGACCAGAACCAGGAAGGAAACCCTGAAATTTTCAGATTTTATTGAGTGATCAGATTTGGTGTATTTTAAACTGAAGGATGATATTTTTAGTTCTGCTTTTATTGAATTTTACTGGTTTTATTCTGTGATTTTTATTAGAGTCATGTTTATAGTCATAAACAAACTCTCGTGGACGATAAATTACTTGACCAGGGAGGAGCCCAGTGCATCATGGGATGTGATTCAAAAAGAAAAGTTTGACATAGGATCTTTTGTTTTGTTTTCATCCCAAAGAGACTAATTTATTTAATTAATCCAGAGTTTATAAAGTAATTCCAGATGAATTCATCCTCTCAGTTCCCTGAACTTTTTACTCTCCACCTATGTTGTGACTAAAAAATTAAATGACATAAAACTAAAAGCATCTCTCTCTCTAAAAGAAAAAAAGCATCTCTCTAGATTTGAAGACACAGATGCAAATAAGCATCATCCATGAAGAGTTTGTATGAAATAATCATGAAGTTAACAAGAAACCTGCAAACGAATCAGCTGAGGAGCTTCTACCTGTGGCCACTAGAGGGCAGCAGCTCATCATAGAACAACAGGAACCTCTTTCAGTGCCACATCAAACATGTTTCCTCTTAAAAAACAAGAAAAACATGAAGTTTTCATCAGATAACTCCTGATGAGACAAGAGACTGCTGTTCCTCCATCTTTTATCTATCAGCTCTCTGCAGTCCATCATGTAGAAAATCTTCTACAGTCAAACAGGAGAAGCTCAGACAACTAGAATATCTCTGAGAAGGTCTCATTGTCCTCTCCTGCAGTTACAGATGGACATGTATTAACCTAAGATATCCATCACCCCCCTGCAGCTCCTCCAGAATAGATGGACAGCCTTTATTGTCATTGCACTGTGTGGTACAATGAAATTGAGGGTGGTCACACAGAGCCACTGTGTATTACAGCATAAAATAAATAGAAAATAGAATTAAAAGTGCATGAATTAAAATTTTAAGGTGTTATGGAGCCTTAAAATAAGGTGATGAAAGAAAGAGGAGATGGGCTGAGGTTAGCTGTTCTTCAGGCCTTGTTTAAGTGGCTGGCTGGCTGGCTGGCTGGCTGGGTGGTGGGTGGTGGGTGGTGGGTGGGACTGGCAGACTGTGTGTGAAACCATGGGTGTTTATGTATATTTTGTCCTATTTGTTGTTGTAGGCACTTTGTGTAAATGAACTCATGCTTGATTCCAGGTTGTGTTGCAAAGGTTGGCTGAACTATTTTGCAACACTCTAAAACATCTGTTTTAAAGTCTCTGCATCGGCTTCCTGTCAGTTTCAGAGATATTTTAAGATTCTTTCACAGGTTTTTAAGGCTCTTAATGATCCTGTGTGTTTACCTGAACTGGTTTCTGAGCTTCTGGGCTCTTAGGGCTCGGGGCCGTTCTCTCTGGCTGCCCTGGATGGCTGGTGCCTGGTGGGGGCAACGGCTGCTGATCTTGGCCTGTTGGGGCCTCCGAGGAGGTGTGTTTATATTTTCATGATCACATTCATCTCTGCTCAATCCTGACTCCTCTGCAAGCTGACACAGTTACCGAGTTGTCCAGTGGATTTATACACAAGCTGTTTTTGTTTAGTTTTTTTTTTCTTTTGTATTTATTTATTTATTTTTTATCTTATTATCGGTTAATATTATTAATTATGTTTTTATGTGTGTGTCTTTGTTCTTTGGTTGTTGTTGTGATACATCTTGCTTTTATTTTCTTGGTTATTATTATTTTTTAGGAGCTCCTAATGATTATCAGCTTAGGATTGAAGGTCGTTGCCTCTATCTACTGTATCTTTGTCTCTACTTCTTTTTTTTCATTTTGTCCTTTTTACTGTCCTTTTTTTCTGTCCCCTCTGGTCAGATCAAGCAAGATTACACAAATTCCACAATACTAAATAAATATGATAAAACAATATATCTAAACAAATAAAGAAATAAAAAAATGAAATTATCAAGAGAAGCCTTATACCCACAGAGCTCCTCTTGGCAAAGCAAAGTTATTCCACACAACACAGCAGCCAGACCATCATTCTGCTGCCACCATGCTGGACAGGACAAGTAAAAAAAAAACATCCTAGAGGTCACGGACAGACTGAACACCCCAATGCAAGGGCGGCAAGAATGTCTCCTGACCCACCAACTCTCTGTTCCTTCACCACCCCCCATCCCCCAGCCCTTGTAGTTTCAGGCATTTGTTAAAAAAACAGAAGTGGGTGAAGTTACGCAATTAGTAGGGGGTGTAGTTACACTTTAATTTGTTACTTTATTTCCAGGTCCTGAGAGCAGCTCTGGCTTGTATTTGTCCTGAGGCATTGTTAGCTGACATTTACCAGAAATTGCCCCCCACCTCATCCTCCTCCTCCTCCTCCTCTGCATGCCACTCAGAAGACTCAGAGGATTCAACAGAACTGCTAGATTTATGTGTTATTATGACAGGTATGCACATGTGTATGTATGTACACGTGTACAAACACACCTTCTCTTCATGGGTAAGAAAGTTGTTGTGTAACATTGTTTTTTCCTGCACACCAACGCTATGATTGATTTATTCATCCTTAATTGTGCAGCAGATTCAGCTGTAATAGTTTTACAAACAACGTGCTGTACATTAGTTTTAAACAAAGTGGAAAAACACAGGACATAAAACAAATAATAAAACAATGAAATACAACTTAAATACAATAAAAACCTACAATAAAACATAAAATGAATAAAATCCATGTCTCATACTCGGCTGAAGGCCACTGAATAAAAATAGGTTTTAAGTTATGTTTTGAAAATGGAGAATAAAGGAACTTGGACGGGCAGACGGTTTGTATTTAAAAGGAAAATAGAAGAACAGAGGAAATTCATTCAATGTTTAACTATCATACTTTTAAACAAAAAGGATGGAAAAAGGATTTTACTTTAGTCAAAAACTGATTTACTATAATATAATAAAATCAGAAAAAATGCTGACATATACAACGTAACCGATGAATGTGTTAAGGCAGGTATTCTGCTGTTTCTGCTAAATGTCAAGGTTTTCATTACAGGTGAATCCGCTAACAGTGTCTCAGGTCAAACACAAGCCAGAGCTGTTCTCAGGAATTGGAAATAAAATAAAGCATAAAGTGTTACTACACCCTCTAATTTTTCGTAACTCCACCCACTGCTGTATTTGAAAAATATGTGTGAATGACACATTTCATAAACATTTTGTTTTTGTATTACTGCTGGCAGTAAGTGAGTGTTTCATCCCTTCCTCAGAACTGACTGTGTAATAAATTAAAAGATTGCTTGAGAACTGACTCATAAATTCTGATTATAAAGAATAATTTCTAGCTGGAGTGTTTAACTATCATACTTTTAAACAAAACAAATGGAAAAATGATTTTACTTTTGTCAAAAACTGACTTTACTATAATATAATAGAATCAGAAAAAAATGCAGACATGTAAAACAGCTTCATTTAGTATTTTCTGATCAGACAGCATTTTAAATGACTTCTGCTTATTTTCCTCTGTAATAAATTCAAACTGGCTGCCCGGCCAAGTTCCCTCATTCTCCATTTTCAAAATATATTTTAAAACCTATATACATACACACATATATATATATAATCAGTCACGCTGCTAGAGAACGAGCAAGTTATGTGCTCTCAGGTCCGTGATTGATTAAGTATGATCATGAGGGCCAAAAATAATTCATTCACGGGCCAGATGTGGCTCGTGGGAGTTTGAGACCATCGTAACTATTTAAAGTACTTTCACACAACCACAGCTGAAACAACATGCATTTTAAATAAAGTGGAAAACAAAAGAGATATAATTTAGTTTCTTAGAACATATTAAATGTATGAAGGCAGGTGAAAGCTCAACATTAATTCTGTCTCTTTATCAGTTTCAACGTTTGCTTTCAGAGTCTGAATGTAGAGTCTCCTGGACCACACCCTGAACTTGGAATATTGTTTCCACTCACCCACTGTAGGAGAAGTTTTCCCCACAGTAGGCTACAGGACATCCAATTCTTAAAATCTGTCTCTCGGTTCTGGTTCTTTACCAGATCATTTTAAACATGCAGTTGTTCCTCCACTTGAAAAGTAACCTGTGTTGTACCTTCTACAAATCCATCTCTGAATGATCCTTATTATCTGAGGTCATGAAGAAGTCACATCTACATATTTAACCTAATTTATAAATGATAAGAATATTTTTAGCTTTCAGTCAGATATTAGAACACTTCCCAGCAGTTAGGTAAATCCTGAGCTGGATTAATTACTCTCTAATACAACCTTTTTGTTTCCTCTGAATATCTTCATTTCCTTCAAAGCTACACTCTAATCCCAGATTAGTTGAGTTTACTAGAAATTTTCATGGAAACTTGTTGCCTTAAGCCACTCTAGATTTTACAAATGCTGAAACTAAGCATTTCAAGTTGTACCAATATGTGTAACCATTAGAATTTACTTAAACCCATTAGCTCACTTATCTAAGCTTCTTAAAAGCCTCAATTAGTTTGAACTATTTTTCTTATATAATAATAATAATACATTTTATTTATAAAGGCGCCTTTCTCACACTCAAGGTCACCGTACAATAAAAACACAACAATGAATAAATCCAAATAAAATACAAGAAAAACATAAAACAGTGATTGCAACAATGTACATATTATAGTGAGTAAGCCAGTTTAAACAGATGTGTTTTCAGTTTGGATTTGAACAGATGAATAGAATCAGAGTTGCGGAGGTCAGGGGGGAGTGAGTTCCACAGATGAGGAGCAGAGCAGCTGAAAGCTCTACTCCCCATGGTGACAAGGCGAGCGGGGGTGAAGATGAGGTGAATTGCAGAGGAGGATCTGAGGGAACGGACCGGTTTGGCAACACAGAGGAGATCAGAAAAATATGGAGGGGCGAGGTTGTGTATGGCCTTAAAGGTTAACAGCAAAATTTTATAGTGAATGCGATGGGTGATGGGGAGCCAGTGGAGCTGCTGTAAGATGGGGGTGATATGATGGATGGATGGGGTTCTAGTGATGATTCTGGCTGCTGCATTCTGTACCAGCTGAAGTTTATGAATTGATTTCTGGGGAAGACCAAACAATATATGAGATCTACACATACTGTAGAGATGTGACGTTCATGAACGAATCGATTCTTTTGAACAACTCTTCTAAATGAACGATGGGAACCGATTCACAGCTGCAAGCCGTTCATTTGTGAGCCATTCTTTTTATATAGAAATTTTTGACACTGACTCAAATCAAATCAAACTTTATTTATAAAGCGCTTTTCATGCCATAGGCAACACAAAGTTATTTACATGATTAAAAACATAAGAATAAAAACACTCAATGAAATCTTTCCCACAGTCACACACACTCTTATACACACATGCCAAGGCAGCTAAAAATGACTGAATGAATAAATAAATGAATAAATAAGTAAATAAGTAGTAGTTTGAGTAAAATGAAAATAAAATAAATAACATGTTTGACATAGAAGTCTAATGTCCAACACGCTCCATTCATGTGAAGCATCTATGGACAGAGAGTATTGTCTGGAAACAAATACTGTGAGTTCTATCCAAAACATTTACTAGAATTTGCACTGACTGCTCACGTTTATCCTTATTTATCTATATTTTTCCTATAATTATTTAATCCTGTATAGTAGATTTTGGTACATATTTTGATTATTTGTCATTCTTATATATTGTGAAATTTTCTAAGATATTGTGAAAACGAGCCAGTTTTGAATGGTTCTTTGAAAGGAACGGCTTCTCATGATCCGGCTCCCTTCAAAGAGCCATAAATCCCATCTCTACTGTATAGCTCTTTTATTGAACTTTGACATACATCTAACAACCATTTGTAGATGTATATTCAGTTGTGTTAGTAATTATTACATCTAAACCAATAAGAGAATACACTAATTCTGCTGCTGGTGGTGTTTTTTTTTCTGTACTGTCCTTTTCATCCATGGTGCCAACTCTAAATTTCAAAGAGGGTAAAACTTTATAACATTGTCAAATTGTTAACATAACACAAGATTTAAAACACATAACTCAAATTTATAGCACAATAATCAAAAAGGTTCAATTTCAGCTGAATCTGCATTTCCCATGAGCCTTTGCGGTCCACATACGTAGAGTTTTGAAAATAGCCCTCTCCCCTCTAACAGAAACGTAACAACTTGAGTATTCTTGACTTTTCATCATTATTACACAGCACAATGTAGAAAATATTAGAAACAACTTATTGGTTTTCACATGACAATATTTATTTTTCTGTAAGTAGATAAAACAGATCCTAAGAAATGTTAAGAAATATTTAGTGTTAAGGGACCTTTACTTGCATAAATGCCAGATATCCATATTATAAATAAATAAATAAATAAATAAATAAATAAATAAAATAGTGGTGCTCACTACAGCTGCAGTAAACTGCTCTCCCAGCCAATGCCTTCGAATAGGACGGGATGTCGAGCAGAAGGAAACAGCTGAGAATATTGATACACACAACATCCCGGCAGACATAGTGACTACCGGCCAGTAGCTCTCACTCCGGTAGTGATGAAGTGCTTTGAGAAGCTGGTATGGGGTCACATCGCCTCACTACTCCTCAGAAGTCTAGATCCTCACCAGTTTGCTTACAGGACGAACAGATCTATGGAGGACGCTGTAGCCACAGCGCTCCATGCATCACTGTCCCCACCTGGAGCAGCGGGGAAACTACACATGGATGCTTTTTGTGGATTACAGCTCCGCGTTCAACACTATCCTCCCTCACAAACTGGTGGGTAAACTGGGACTTCCACATTCCACCTTCATGTGGATCAACAGCTTCCTGTCAGACCGCAGTCAGAGGGTTAGAGTGGGAGACCATACATCTGCAGCCATCAGCATCAGCACCGGCTCCCCTCAGGGCTGCATGCTGAGCCCTCTGCTCCACACCCTCCACACATCTGACTGTACCTCTGCACACCACAGTAACACCATCGTCAAGTTTGCCAACGACGCCACAGTTGTAGGGCTCATCTCTGGGGGGGATGAGTCCGCATACAGGGCTGAGGTGAAGCAGCTGACGCTCCCGGTGTAGATTGCCGTGCCACGAAGGTCGGAACAAAACTGTGGTGCACACACACCTGGTGAAACTGAGGGGTGAGTGTGTGTGCAGCAGTAATAAAAGTCCTACAGCATCATCAACTAAAGTAAACACCTGTTGATAAAATAGATCATTGGCTGTTTGTTTTACATGTTTTTCTTCACTTTTCATCACTTTTTTCCTGGTTAGTGCTCCTGCCTGCCACCCATCAGAACTTTTCTAGACCCGCCCCTGCATAGCTGCAGCATAAACCCCGTCTACCACCAGCCAGATACTGTGTTAGAGAAGGTCCTGCTAAAAACAAGACTTTGTGGTAAATATGTCATGGTGTGAACCATGAACCGCTAGTTTCCTCCTTTTCAGCTGAACGATAAACAAACGCAATGAGAGGAAAGCATCAGCTGATCACCGACAGCCATTATGATTCACAGAATATGAGAAGGAGGAGGAGCTGCTCCACAAACAGACGACCAGAGAACTGCTAGAACAGACACAATGGTGCAAAACGCACGATAATAAAAAAAATGTATATGGGAAAAGTGCGGGTGTGGAAACCTCTCACTGGGAAAAGAGTGTATGCTAAAACACCCCCATTCTCCTCGGAGGTGACGTCCATGGGTTGCTCTAATACCGCTATGTTTATTCTGAAGACCATCTATAAAACCACCTGGCTATCTTTTCCACGTCCTGCCGTTATAACAGAAAAATGATGGATGTATGGGGCTTGTCATGCTGAACACTCTCGTGTTCTCTAGTACTCCCATATTTAATTCTCTAGTACTCCCATATTTAACTTACTGCGCTGAAATATGGGGAAATAATTACCAAAACACAATACAGCCACTCT
Organism: Melanotaenia boesemani; assembly: GCF_017639745.1. Taxonomy (NCBI): domain Eukaryota; kingdom Metazoa; phylum Chordata; class Actinopteri; order Atheriniformes; family Melanotaeniidae; genus Melanotaenia; species Melanotaenia boesemani. The sequence continues at coordinate 38,324,759 of NC_055683.1, forward strand.
TTATATTACAAAAAAGGGCAAAGCGCATCATACATAAGGTTGGGTACTTAGGACACACAAAGCCACTTTTTTTGCAGTCCAGAGTTTTAACAATCCATGATCTCATTAAATTTTGCACTGCATAAATCCTGTTTAAAGCATACAACAACTTATTACCTGGAAACATTCAGAAACTATTTATTTTGAGAGACAATTGTTACAGCTGGAGAGGTTCTGGGAACTTTAAATTACCAATGAGAACCACCAGGAAAAGTTTTTGTGTGTCTGTATGTGGAATTAAACTGTGGAACGCACTGGGGATTGAACAAAAGCAGAGTCCAAACATCCAGCGGTTTAAAGCACTTTATAAACACAGGGTGTGGTCACAGTACAGAGAGGGTGAGGTTTAAAGGGGAATGTCATTTTTTTTTATTATTTATTATTTATTTATTTTTTGTCTTGTCTTTTCTTTAAGTGTTAATAAATTATATTGAATTACATCTACTAGTAATTAAATCTATACTAACAATAAACATATTATATTATATATCATTATGCTTCTAAATCAATATTGTGGGCTGTTTCTATAAATGATGGAGATGGGGTGAAATTAAATAAGTTTATCTTCCTTCCACTCCTTTTCGAGCTTATTGCATTGATTTGGTTTATGATTTACAAACATTTAAGAAAGCGAATTTATGGATTGTATTACATTATTATTTTATTTTGTATTATTATTTTGTTTCCTCTCTTTCTGATTATATACATATATATGTATATATATTGTTTTTTTGTCTTGTTATGTTTCACACTATTGTACACTATGTATTGTCACAGGCTCGAAATAAATAAGAAAAAAAACCCAACAAAAAACACAAATTAATTGCTTTACAAACTTTTATGTATAAAATAATTAACGCTGTTAATGCATTATAGCCCTAAAATAAACATATTGTTAATTATTTATTTATTTTTAGTATATTTTTACTTCTAGTTAATCTTAAAAGTGTATTATCTTTAAACAAACTATTATTTTTATTGCTATCTTATTATATTCTTATCAATCCTCTGACAAATACAGAACTGTTGAATGTCTTGATCCAGACCTCCTCTCATCATTTCAGACTTTGTTTAAAGGTCCCATATTTTACATTTTTTCAACAATTTCTTGTGGGTGTCAGAGGTCAAACAACATTGTTTTTAAAGTGTATTACCCCAAATTCAGCCTTGGTCCTTAATTTCAGCCATTCCAGAAGTAGCTCTAGTGAGCTCTACTGAGAACGGGCTGTTTCTGTATTTGAACCTTTAAATCTTCATGAGTGGGGGCCTGTCCACACCCCTGTCTGGGAGAGGACCGGCTTTCTTTTGACGCCTGCTCTGTGATTTTAAAGGGCAGGCTCAGCACTATACCCCACTGCGGGGGGCAGTAGTTATTTCCCTTTGTGAGGACACGAAGGGAAAGATCTCAGACCCGCCCGCTTGAGCACACATTCGCTAAAAAGTGGAGCAAGCACAATAAAAATGTGACAGAATTTTCTCATCTTTGGGCCTCATACAACAGTTCTCCAGCTTTCTGAAAGTCTTTCAAAGATTTTCTGCTTTTTCCATCATTTCCAGTTCAGTCCTGGTCCTGGACAGTGTTGGGCACGTTACTTTGAAAAAGTAATTAGTTACAGTTACTAGTTACTTCTCCCAAAAAGTAACTGAGTTAGTAACTGAGTTACTCCACTATAAAAATAACTAGTTACCAGGGAAAGTAACTATTTCATTACTTTTTTAAAGTTTAAAAATGTCAAAGAAGTTTGATTTTTTTCAGAACAGGTTTCACAGGCCAGGTGCATAGAGTAGAACAGCAAAGACTGATACCTGAACAGAGGTTTTAATATTTATTGCACCTCAAAAGACCACAACTGGTACAACTGTACTTCAAGAATTTTCTTCATCATTTCCACCTCGAAAACGCCGTCTTTCCCTGAGACTCCGGACTCGCCATCTCTGATTTTTTGTGTGTGTGCTTCTATGTGCTGGGTTTGTGTGTAAACATCCGCCCACCTGGTGTCTCTGATTGGCTTATAAAATTTTCCTCCAATCATCATTACTTAATCGCTTACCCCTGTTTTCACTACAGGGGAAAACACACACACATTTGGAGCTCCTGTGTCTGTGAGCCAAGCTAGCGTTAAACCAAGTGGGACGACCACTTCGTAGCTTCACTCAGTAACTTGTAGTAACGGCATTTTGGTAATGGTAACGGCGTTGTAACGATAGAAAAAGTAATTAATTAGATTACTCGTTACTAAAAAAGGCAACGGCGTTAGTAACGGCGTTTATTTTAACTCCGTTATTCCCATCACTGGTCCTGGACCAGTTTTAGAGAAAATAAAATCTGACTTATGACCCATTCAGGATAAAAAAAAAAGCTCCTAACTCAAGGCCAGAGCCAGAGTTATGTCGAAACATGAGAGACAGCAAAGAACCAGTTTTAACTGGATCTTTAAGCTCTTTGTCACAAAGACGCATCATTTGTTCTGATTTCTTTAATTTATGTATGAAAACCAGTAAAGATCAGACAGTCTGACAGAAAACAGGATTTTAGCAGCAACAAGGGGATTCCCAAAGAGGTGTTAGCGGGAAACTCAGCACAGAGGCAGAAACTGGACACATGGAGGACAAAAGAAGAAGAGTCAGGACTAACAAACTATCTACAGCAGATAAACAGGATCTGAAAGTGATGTCCTGAAGAAATAGGGTCAAATCCAGCAAAGACCTGAAGCAGGAGTTGAGAGAAGCTTCAGATTCGGGTTCAGATTCATAAAACTTTGTTCCTCTTGTAAAGGCAATTCATTTGCAGCTTACCACAGATACCAGTCAGCATTCAAAGTGCAATGTGTGAGACATAATCAGTGTACAGTATTCTATCAGGTTGTTGGAAGACACAACAAATAAATACATTAAAAAACATCAACAGTAAAACAAACACAAGATAAGAGACCTGTTAGCTCAGCTAAAACAAAGCAATGACAGAATAAATGTCATTTAAAATGACTGCTTTCAAGAGTTAAGAAGTGTAACAGCTGAAGGAATAAAAGATGTAGAATATTGATTGGTTTGCTTTTAAAGTGCATGGTCATTTTGTTTAAATACAAACATTAGAATTTCATCAATCAATATCAACTTGGGCATAAGTGCACACAGCTTATTGAGTACTTGGTTGAGCCAAAGAGATGGACAAATCTTTCTACCTCGTTCTGTTGAGTAGAAGAGTTAAGCTAAGTGTGGAAATGCTCCTTAAACAACTGAGTCTTTAGCTTGCTTTAAAACTAGATAAGGACTCTGCAGATCAGACAGAGTTTGGTAGATCGTTCCACCAGATGTGAAGCACTTCCAAGTTCATAGGGTTAATCAGAGAGAAGCAAGAAATGACAAAGTAAAAAAAAAAAAAAAAAAAAAAAAATCACTTTTTGTTTTAAGTAGGCAGGGATTATGCCCAGTTCAGAAATGGGGACAAAGATCTGTTCAGGACTGGACTCTGAGTAATCACTGCACATTAGATGGTGTTTGAATTAATTTTGAATGATATATAAGGATTTATGATGTCATGGCATCATACATCTACAGTCCCGGCCTGCAACAGTTTTTACCGGATATCTTCATCAACTTGTTTTCTTCTCTCTGACCCAGTTTAGACCTGGTTGTGTCTGAAATGTCAGAGAAATGGGTCCTCTCATAAAAATATTATTTCCTGTTACCAGGGGGCGGGGCTAATGCAGAGTGCAAATTTTGACATGTAGATGTGTTCAGAATCAGATTAGCATCTTCTTGTGAATTCTGGTGCAGATAAATTGTTTGATGTGGGAGTTACATCAGTTTTGTGTTTTATAACGACGAGACATCTTTGGGCTTGGCCCCCCTACGCACCAACTGCTTTAAAACATTTTTGATAACTTCTTATCACATATGCCTTCTGAACATACTGCCCAGTTTTGATGGCAGTATGATAAGATCTGTATGAGGAAAATGTGACTTCGGCCAAAATGGCAACTTTGACCCAAAATAGCCGACTTCCTGTTGGGTTTAGGCCGTTGTAAGAGGACTTTTTGTCAACCCTGATATGTAGTACATACATATCATATCAGCCTACTATCAGCTTAAGAAGACATCAAGGGTAAAAGATCTGATGTCTCAGCAGGACCTGAAAAAACTGGTCCAGCTTTAATCTTTAGTCAGCTGTTCCTTTGTACAGTGTCCTTGGGTGTTTTGAAAGGCGCTTTTAAATATTATTATTATTATTATTATTATTATTATTATTATTATTATTATTATTATAACAGTGTTTTTACAGGTTCTACCTAAAAAAAAAAATCAATTAGACACCTGCAGCTTATTCAGAACTCTGCTGCTTGAGTCCTCACTAAGACCAAGAAAGTGGACCACATCAGTCCAGCTCTGAGGTCTTTACACTACCTACCAGAACCCTCAGGTCATCTGGATCCAGTTTCTTGTCAGTCCCCAGAGTCAGAACCAGACATGGAGAAGCTGCATTCAGCTTCTATGCTCCACATGTCTGGAACAAACTCCCAGAAAGCCTCAGATCAGCTGAAACACTCAGTTTATTTAAATCCAGGTTAAAGACCCACCTGTTGTCTGCTGCATTTTAATAGCTTTTATTTTGAAGTCCAGATCTTCAGCTGGTTCTTTTACAATTAAATCCTAACTTTATTTCTTTATCTGAGCTTTTTCTTCTGTTTTTTTTTTAAATCAATTTTATCTTTTTTAATCTTTGTTTTTCTAATGCACCTGTATTTTTTTAATGTAATGTTTTTATGTTTTGTGTAAAGCACTTTGAATTGTCTCGCATGAAATTTGCTATACAAATAAATTTGCCTTGTCTTGCCTAACAGTCCTGAGTACCACAAAACCAGATATTTTATGCATCCACTGGGAGTACGCACATGTTGATGACTTCTGGGGCATGTTCAGGCTAACAAAAAGGCAATTTATTTGACAGATGAAAAATAAAACACTTGCACATCAGTGGACCTTCACACTGCCTTCAGTGTAAAAGTAGGTTTTAAGATCCGCTTTGAAAGCGGACAATGAAGTGACGTGGATGGTCTGGAAGGGCCTGAACAGGCCTGAACAGGCTTGAACGACGTGGACGGACAGCCAGTTTGTGTTTATTACAGAGGAAAAGTAGTTTAAACTGCTCTCTGCTGAAAGGATGGATAAATGTGCACAGATATGTGATAGAAAATATTAAATATAGATGTTTTAGATTTTAGTAAAATCGTCTTTTTTTACTCAGTCTGCCAAAAGTAAAGAATAAAATAATTTCCACCCTTTATGTTTAAAAACATGATGGTTAAACACTCTGCCCTTCAAAGATTCTTGGAAAATATTAAATATGTTGAAGTATGAAGGTAGAAGGCATTAATTAACATTAATTCTGCCTCCATTACAACATGTACAGACTAAAGCACAACAGAACATGAGCGGCACCATGGCAGGAATCACAGGGGAGCTAAGGGGAGCTCAGCTCCCCTGAAAAGCAGAGGAGCTCAATAAGGTTACTGATGTTTCTTAAAAACAGGGATGCTTTAATACATTTTTACTTAAATTTAAGTACTTGCCAATACTGAGTCCCAATATGAGTATAAATAAATCACAGTAGTTCACTAGTAAGGAGTGTGGACCAGAACGTCTGATGTGACGGCTGAGTGCTTAATTTAGTGATTTATGTATCAGATGGGTCATCCGGCAGCATCCTCCACATGTAATGCTGGAAAACTGTCAGAAGCTTCGTAAATAAGGAGGATAAAGTAGTTTATGGTGGACTCTGGTCACTGCTGTGACAGGAAACCTTTATAACCAAAATCAGCTTCTCTCATTGGGATAAAACCAAATTCAGATTTTTAATGAGAGAAACAAGACATAAGGATTATTACAGGAAAATGGAATGAAAAATAAAACTATGTCATAATAATATCAATACAAAAAGCAGTGAAAGTTCATAATATAGGAGGATTTTACATTTAAACAGGTTTTACAGGAATTACAAGGTTTCACGTAGTCATGCAAACACAAAGAAAACCAACTCTGAGGTCTCATCTTCATCATTTCACTGCCTGTAAAAACACACATTACAAGTCATATTTTTCATAGTGGTAATAAAATATTTTAAGTTTAAAATTTTTAAATGATGAGGAGGTTGAAGGAATTCAGGTTTTTGTCTCTTGGCCATTTCCAGAAGTACTTGGTGGGTTCAGAGTTTCCTGTCAGCCTTCAGGATGCTGAACCACACCACCTCCATCATTATGTCTCTGCTGCTGTTAAAAGCTGCTGTTGGCCAATCTGTGAAGGACCGTCGTCATCATGTTGAAGAACATGCTGATGGTTCAGGATTTTACTCCTCAGGTTCTTTGTTTTGGGGGTAAATGTGTTGCAGGACTGTTTTAGAGGTAGAGGAGTTAAAAGAAACTAAAAGAAAGCATCTCTAAAGCTCAGCTCTTGAGTTGCTTCAGCCATCCTCTTTACACCTGCCCTGCACCTGCCAGTCAGCAGTCAGGTTTCCTGCCAGATCCTCGTCCCTGCAGAGCTTCTTACTCCTGTGCAGCTGCTGCCTCCTGGAGGTTTTGCTCGGTGTTGCCTTGGATCCTCAGGCTGGATCTGTCTATCTGCCTTCGTACCACCTGCTTCTACCTGCCGTCACCTGCCGGTTTGCCACACAGTCTTCTAACTTTCTGGTCCCTAAGAAGTCAAGTACTGGTTGCTTATTGCAACTTTCTGACTACATGGCTCATTTCTGGAATGAATCTAACTTTGACTCCTTCTCGGCAGAGCTGAGTGAACCAGCTTTTTACAGTAAATTCATATTTGGTGTTACAGTTGTCTGTGTCTGGGCCCCTTCTTGTCCTGCATTATGATATAAACTTTGGAAGGATATTAATAATAAAAAAATAAAGAATAAATTAAAGTGCAGCAAACAGCAAACTGAACACTTTTCCACAAGTTGTCCCAAAAGCCTGATTATAAACATGGATCCTAATTAAAACACAGAACACTAATGAAGTACCTTAATTAAATAAGCACTAACTATAATAAAAGCATTAAAACTTTGTGGCGCCAATCACTGGAGCACATTTTTCTGTAATAAACTAGTAAAAAAAAAAAAAAAGAAATATTTGACTTTTAATGATGATAGAGTGAACCTAAAATCTACTCTGACCTGTACAGGTAAACTTAGTTCAACTTTTCTAACTGACTGAACACACGACCCAGCTCCTGGTCCAGGCTCTGGTCATTTCACGCATTGACTACTGCAACTCCTTACTGGCTGGCCTGCCTGCATGCTCAGTTAAACCTCTGCAGATGATCCAGAACGCAGCAGCACGTCTGGTCTTCAACCAGCCCAAAAGAGCTCATGTCATTCAGCTGCTAATCGCTCTCCACTGGCTTCCTGTTGCAGCACGCATCAAATTCAAAGCTCTGCTTCTGGCTTACAAAACAATAACCCAAACGGCTCCGGGCTACCTTCACTCCTTAATCCAGAGCTACACTCCCTCTCGACAGTTATGCTCTACCAGTGAAAGACGCCTAGTGCTCCCACCACAACGTGGCGCAAAATCAGTAGCTAGACTCTTCTCCTCTGTTGTTCCCCGGTGGTGGAACGATCTACCAAACTCCGTCCGATCCGCAGAGTCCGTATCCACTTTTAAGACCAAGCTAAAGACTCAGTTGTTTAAGGAGCATTTCCACATTTAGCTTAACTAAATGAGTCAGAAAGATTTGTCCAGCTTTTTGGCTCAACCAAGTACTGAAGAAGCTGTGTGCACTTATGCCCAAGATGATATTGTGTGATGAAATCATGCACTTATGCACAAGTTGATATTATGTGATGAAATCATGCACTTATGACCTAGTTGATATTGTTTGATGAAATTGTGATCCTGTATTTAAATAAAATGACTTAAAAAAAAAAAAAAAAAAAATTATATGCACTGCACTAGCACTACATGACAGCACCTGGGTCCAACTGGACTCAAAAGCGGTCTGACTATCACTTAATTATGACGTCCCATCTTGTTTGAATTCATGCTTGTGTTGTTCTTCCTCTCAAATGTAAGTCGCTTTGGATAAAAGCGTCTGCTAAATGACTGTAGAATAGAATAGAATAGAATAAATATCTGAATACACATGATGAACATTTCATAGGATTTTTTCAAATGTTTATTTCTAGTTACTGCTTATTAAAAGAAAAACAAAGAAAAACAAAACAACAAAAAACAACAACAACAAAAAAAGTTTCTCTAAAACAGTCATGTAATTGTTCTGGATGAAATCACAGACAGTAAAAAAGATTTGGTCCAAATGTGTCCTTGACTTACAGCTTTGACTAAATGTGTCACATGACCACCACATGTAACCCACGTGGAAACCACCATGTAGAAAGCTTTCTGTATTAGGACCACTTCTGGCCCACAGGAGACTTGCCGGGGCCATAACTGAGCCATAGGAACCAAAAAAAACCTGAATTAAGCCATAAAATATCTGCTATCTGGACTTTTCCTGATCAATTTGACTGGGAATAAATAATTCCCTACATGTATTTATTTACCTGACAGAAGGGACATTTTAAATGGAAATAAAAGCTAACAATCTTTTACTATCTAGTACGTTTATTAATCCATGATTTTCTATGAAAAAATGAGGATACAGAATATTCCTTAAATATACTTTTCAGGTGTATTGAAGACTGGAGGGAAACAAATGCTGGTGATCAGTTTTCTCCAGACAGAGTTTCTAGTTTAATGTTTAAAGAACAACTACGGACTGTAGAACAGCTGGAATTCTGGATTCAGCAGGAATGGACACGGATTCTTCTGGAAAACTAAAATAATCTGGATCCTCGGTTCCCAAAGCATTAAAAAGTCTGTTTAAAAGGAAGCTGATGGAACACAACGTGACTCTATCCAGCTTCTACTGAGTATGTTGCTGCAGCAGATTCTAGATCTGGATGATTCAAACTAATGAATCAAAGTTATTTTTTTCTTGTTGTTGCACATTAATAAATAACTTTCATATTTCCTGGAAATCGACTTTACATCATCCTGACACGAGATGGAAAGTTTCTGAGCTGCAGCAGCCTTTTCTCTATTTTCTCTTCTGCAATTTTCGTTCTTGTTTCCATGTTTCTAAAAATGAAAAACAGGAATAAACCTCCATCAGAACCAGACAGAACTGGTTCTGTTCAGAGTCCAGACAGCAGCTCAGAGAAACGCTGCCCTCTGCTGCTCACAGGAGGAAACACACCTTCCAGCTTCTACCTGCAGGTTAACAGATGATGGAGGCTTTCAGAGACCTGGACGGGTTTTCTCTGTCCACCTTCTGCTGTAGAGACTCAGAACGAACCTGATTGTCCAACACTGAGTCTCAGACTGGAGTCCAGCCTGGAATCAGTCCCTTCCTGGACTTCCTCCATCTTCTTGTGGATCATCATCTGGATGCTGTGGTGGTCCAGCAGACCTGATCCATCCAGCTCAGATTTATCAGCATTAAACCCGTCCAGTGGGACCTGAACTCAGTTCAGTTTCCACCTGTGAAGCAGGACCTGGATCCTGTTTTTCTCTTAGGAACGCTGGAGTTTATGAGTAGAGAAGACAAAGATAAAGAGGAAGAAGAGATGGACTTCAGAGTTATTAAATCACTGCAGATCAGATCAGCCTGTCAACAGGCAGCAAACTCTGATGATGTGATTAGAAATATAGTCGCCCTGGCTGGAGCCACTTTCATTCATCTCCTGTTCATTGGAAATTAGCCGCTGATGTAACTCACACAATAACATTCATCCTGAAATTATGCTGCTGGTAGTTTTATTTTCTTCTTCATGTCTGCGGGGGAAGGTGTAGGATCTCTTTCATCTACTGGTTTACTGGATCATCATCATCATCATCATCAAGAAAAAAATTCAAGTTGAGTCACAAAACAAAGAAAAAATTTATTTTTATTCAGTTTTTTTAAAGGAAATTTATTTATTTGCCATGAAACATCTCAAACATTTACAAAGAGGAAAATCATGATAAAAACTTAAATATGTAAATATACTAAAACATGGTTCAACACAAACAACAACAAACAAAAAGCTGCAGGTTCATTAAAAAATCTGACAGCTGCAGGAACCAAAGAGCTTCTGAAACATTTGGTAGAACATGGAGGTACAACAAGACGTTTCTTCTCATGAAAACAAGCTCAGAATAAAAGTTAAATGTTTATTAAACAAAACAAAGAATTAAACATGATGGAAAACATAAAAAAATCTAAAAATTCCAACGAGGTACTGGATTGAAGCAAAAATATACTAAAATAAAGTCTAAGATAAAACATCAAAACCACATTAAATGAAATAGAAATGACATTTATTTTTCATTAATCAAATATTTTCACAAAAAGTCTAAAATAATCTGAATGAAAATAAAGATAAAATTTATACGTGAAAGGTTGAATGAAAATTCTTTAAATTCTACATTTCAAGTAGAAAGTCAAACATTTGTGGTGAAAAATGAAGCAAAACATGAAATTTGTGATGTGAAAATGAATCTTTAATTCAACATGTGAAAATGTGAGAAAGTCCAAATAAAGACAGAATGAAGCAAACAAACTAAGAGTGAAACACTGGGAGGATTTTCATTTCCAGCATCATGAAGTGGAACTAACTGCAGCTGACATGAAGTCAACACAACATCCTGATATTCAGTGTGAAGCTTTGACTGGAAACAACATGTGGATCCTGGAAGAAGCACAGCTTCCATCTTTAAAGGACTGGAAGAGGAAGAAGTTTCCAAGGAACCATTTAGAAGAGTTTCACACACAAACTGATTGAATCCATGAATCTGAAAAGATGTTTCTGAGTGAAAGAGACAGACATGTACAGACTGAAGTATCTGTTCACCAGTCAGAGTTTCTCTGCTACCATCACACTCTTTACACTCAACACACACACACCCAGGAACCAAACCTGCAACCAGACCTGAACCAGAATCCAAATCCAGCATAGAGAGGATGAGTGAATGTGGTGATGAAGGTGTGGAGGTGGATCAGTGAGTCAGAGGAGACTCTGTAGAAGGACAGAGAGCCAGCAGGACAGTCCACATACACTGCTACTCTGTTAGAGACAGAGGAGGAGGAGGAGGAGGAGGAGGAGGAGATGCGTGTTTTTCTGTTATTGTGCCAGACAGAGTAACCTTTATCATCAGAGCATCTCAGAGTCCAGGACTGATCATTGAATCCAAACCAACAGTCTCTGATGTTTCCTCTCCTTCTAATTTCTCTGTAACTCACTGATATAAAAACGCCTCCTCTCCACTCGACCTCCCAGTAGCAGCGACCAGTCAGAACATTTTCACACAGCAGCTGAGGCCATTTAAATCTGTCTGGATGACCAGGATATGACTGATACCCCTCATATGTCACCTTCCTGTTGTTGTCAGACAGTTTGAGGTTTCTGTCCACTGTGTCCATGTGGATGGTGAGTGGACAGGAATCTGATGGAGAGAACAAACACAATCCAGCTGCAGTTATTGATCTATTGACACTTTGATGCTGACTGATGAATGAGTGATGGGACAGTGTGAAGATGGTTGAATGTGATGAATCCAATGAAAAACACACTTACACTTCCTCACACCTCCTGGTCTCAACCATGGTTCTCCAGCAGGCTCCACCCTGAAAGGAGGAGGGGGTCAGAGCATGCTAACATGGACATTACATGGCTCTCATACACACTTTGTTCTACACTGAGAAAGGAACAGTCCAACATCTGGACACGTCCACCTGATTGGAGCATCTCCAGACTAGAAGGAGCAGAATCAGGAAGCTGATTGGTCCACACCCACACCAAGAAAACTGCTTTGTGGAAGTCCCAGTTTCTTCTTTCAACCATCTTCTCCTTTTCATCTCTTCACAGATGAAGAACTCTGCAGAAACTCCTGATCTAACCAAGAGCTGCATCTTCTCTCTGCCCTGAAGTCTTATTGATCAGCTTCTGACAATAATCTCCTCTGCAGAGCAGATTGGCTCAGATTCTTTGTTGTGATCAGCTGGGAAATGTTAAAGTGCTTCTTTTCCTGCACATGAAGCTAAATGACTGTCAGAGACTCTGTTTGAGGCCATGATGTGTGTGTTTGGAGCTGTGACGGCTTGTTTCCTACTGACCACTAACAGCTGCTTCATCATCACACTGAGGATTTGTTCCCTCACATTATTCCTGCAGATCCTGCTGCTGTGTGGACACAAACACATTTCTTTCTAAAGCAGGAACAAATCAGAGGGATCAGCAGCATCAACTCACCACACTTCTTCCACATCTGATCCAGTCTGCTGATTCATTTCCAGTTTGAAGCCACATCACCAGCTTCTACTGACTCCAACATCTACACTGTTATTGAAGCTGACTGATCATCTGGTGGATGATTGAATTAGTAATTACTGAATCAGCAGCATGGGATCATCAAAGCTCTAAATTCCTGAGTGAAGAGGAGAGGTTAGACTGCCTCTGGTGGTCAGACATGGAGCTGCAGCTGCTGAAATACAGGATGTGACAGGATTCAGGAAAGTCTGTCTCATCTTTCCTCAACATCAGCTGTGAACATACTGAGTCCTTTCACGTTAACCAGGAACCCTGATGTAACATCATCATCTTCATCACAACACACACACACTGCCATCTCCATCACCTCCTCCAGCACCCGATCCAGCCGTTATCACATGACTGAAGCAGCATCATCAGTGGTTATCAGTCCATTCCTACGGGACAGTAGGGCTCTACTCCGCCTCCTAGTGGCTCCAGTAGGTCCTTATCATCTATTTACACCACTGATCAGCAGCACTGATACAGGAAGACTCCTGATCCAGTCCCACAGGAATCCAGTCCACCGGCAGGTCTGAAATCTTTAGCATGACGCTGCATTTTCTGGTAAAACAACCTACATTTAAGTCATGTGACTGCTGAGTGAATATTGAGTGTAAAGTGACAAAGTCTGGACAGAAATCCAGAGACTCTCTCAGTCATTTTCATTCATGTCCTCATTATGAGTCCAGATCATCAAACACTAAGCCAGACTTCAGGAGCATGAAGAAGTAAAGGACTTGTGTTTTCCTGTCTAACTCCTCTTTTCAGATCAGATCAGGGGGAGGGGCTCCACTGACTGTCTCCATCATTGTGATCAGCTGTGTGCAGCTAATTGAAGGAAACTGATAAAAACTGCAACGACAGTCATGTGTGACGTTGCACGGAGCAGCGGCACCAACAGAAGACGACATGATTGAAAGAATCTAGAGGGAAGGAGTCTTCAGGGACCAGAATACTTCCTGCTCTATATGTGTCTCATCTAAATTCATGTTGTGGGTCTGTTGCTGTGATTCAGCATCAGGAGCCTCCAGTAAGTGGGAGAATCACTGAGCATCATCATTCATGGGAAGCTTTTCATCCATCATGTGTTTAAATGTATCTATACAGAGGTAGGAATACAGGTCTGATCAACACGTGCACATTTCCACATGGACTGATTTCTAAAGAGAACTTTACAAGAACATGACTGTTCACACGCTTTTATAAATATCTGTGCTAAGCTAAGCTAAGCTAACATTTCCTGGAGCATCTCTGTGTCTGATCCAGGGTCAGAGGACAGAAAAGATGTTTCTATGACAGAATGTCCCTTTAACCTGCAGAGATGTTTCCAGACTGAAGAAACTCTGAGCAACAGACAGTTATCACTGTTGTTCCTGCAGATGTTCTCCTTGGAGACTCTCCTACTCACATATCTGCTGTGAGCAAAGGAAAAAGGCTCCTACATGTGTGATGGTTCATATAACACTCATATCCAGCATGAAGCAGGACTGAGTGAAGGACAGAGAAAATGTCTGCAGATCTTCCTCCTCTATCAGACATTGTGTGGCTGCAGCAGCCTCTCCATACCTGAGTCTGTGTGGATGCTTCAGTGCAGCCATCAGCAGCTTCACTCCTGAGTCTCCTGGATGGTTGTATCTCAGGTCCAGCTCTCTCAGATGGGAGGGGTTGGAGGTCAGAGCTGAGGCCAGAGAAGCACAGCCTTCCTCTGTGATCAGACATCCTGACAGGCTGCAGAAAACAACACGTATGACAGAAACTCTGAGAGAACTGCTGTGAAACTAAAGCTGAACGTCATCAGATGTTCAGAGAAACTGGACCTGTCTCACATTATTGTCTTTGTCTTCATTGTTTTTATGCTTTATTCAAACCTGACAAACAATAAACAGACAGTGAAAGTAAATCCAGTCCAGTTTGTACAAGATGCACATGAAGAAAGAAACGGAATGAAGAGGAAAAATAAAGTAGAAAATAAAATAAAGTATAGAAAGTAAACAAAAAGAAATAGAAATGAAAGAAAAACTGGCGTGACAGACTTCATAATATTCTATATATAATAAAAGTATTTGTAAGAGTTTATTGGCTGAAAAGCTGTGAATGAATATTAATTATTGATCTGCATTTCTGATTAGAAACCAGTTTTAGAGACTTAAAGTAAAAATCAGCTTCAATCAGAAACAGCTTAAATGCTGCTGTTGGATTGTGAAATGTACTTTTATGGATGTGGAATTTTCCTCCTAAAATATAAAGATGGACAAAAGTGCATCATTTTTTTCTTTGGTTCAAACTAAGTAACGATGTTCTTCCTTCTATGTTCATTTCATGAGTTGTTCTGCACAGAACATCGTTCTCACCTTCTTTCCAACATGTTTACTGTCTGGAAGCAGAAAACAAGCTGCTTTTAATAAAGCTTTATTGTTTTACAACATGTCTACAAACATGTGGGAAAAGCCGCTATATCCATGTTATCCGTGTTCTATGTGTTAAGGCGGCTCTTGAACTCAGAGGAATAACATAAAGGAGAACAGAAAGGGGATTAAGAACAAACAGCAGGTGGGTCTCAGCCTAGTAACATGAACAAGTCCATCCAGGAAAGAAGTCTTTGGCTTCTTTTCATTTTCTACAAAGACATTCTGAGAAGATTTTCACTTCATTCTTCAACCATTAAAGTGGGTTTAGTTCTGGCAGATTTACATCTATGAATAAAATGTTTGGCCAGCAGATCAAGTTATTCCCAAGAAATTCCAAGTTCTTCTCCTTTAATGTTCCAGCAGTGACTCAGCACATATTCAGAGGGGCGCTGGGATATTTTCTGAGTGAAGCCACTTTGAAAGATGTCCGAGATTCATACACTTGTTTGCAGTAGAAAAATAAGTTCTGTTGTTTCCATTTCTGTCTCACAGAATCCACATGAGTTGTTCTCCAAGTTAAATTTCTCATGTAGGAAGTTGTGTGATGGGAATCTTCCATTTAGGATTTTAAAGACACTTCTTTAGTTGTAGGTAGAAGTGGATGAGACAAATATCTTTTCCTTCTTTTCCTGATGTTTCTGTATCATCGTCCTTAAGAATGTCCTTTCTTTTTAAGTGGAAAGGGTCATAGTGGCTGTTAAGCCGTTTCCAATGAATCTGTTATTGAAGTCAAACTGTTCAAGTGTCGCCGCTGATCCAGAGCGGCTTCAGTTCTACTGGAATATCAGAACGCTCCCTGGTTTGTTGGATCATTCTTCTCACAGTAATGGGAACTGC